>NC_063352.1:2514112-2567000 GCF_021869965.1 Rhincodon typus | reverse complement strand
CCCGAAACGTCAGCCTTCCTGCTCCTCTGATGCTGCTTGGCCTGCTGTGTTCATCCAGCTCTCCACCTTGTTATCTCAGATTCTCCAGGATCGGCAGTTCCTACTATCTATAATGACAATAGGATGTGTTACAAGAAAAGATGTTAAAAATAACAGCAGAAGCCCAGTTGCTGATGTTCCATCCACCTCCTCCAGGCAAAACCCTCAGGTTCAGAAACATCAAACCAGCCCTCACTTAAGATAGGTGACTTTGGGAGAAATTCAGGAAGCCAACCAGTTCCTATGAGGCCCAGAAAATACTGGGGAATTGAGACAAGCACCTGAGGTAAACTGACAGAAAAGAAACACAAAATATAACAAGAGACCAAGGATTAAACTCAACTCTGAAAATCCAGCAGGTCACCTATACCAATCTTAAGCTCAAGAGACAAGTCTTCAACCATTGGGTTACCTGAAACAGGATGGAGTGGGGAGAGATGAGCAGGCTCTAAGTGGTTGGCTAATTTAACTAATTAAACAATCCACCAGTATTTCAGTAGCGAGGACCTGGGTTGTGCGTGCAACAGGTAAGCATTGGAAATCTACCAAAACTGAAGGTGTTAGGGGCATGTCAATTGAAAGCACTTGTGTCATTTTCTAATACTGTAAACACACCCATTCTGGGGAAGGATGCAATCACCACTTTTATCTAATATTCATTGAATCAGTCTGTTCCTTACCGACATGGTTATCTCTGGTTATTTAACTGACAACATGGTTATGTGTAAGGGCAAAGAGGGCTTGATGTGGTGTACTGGCACAAGTACAGGCCTGTTGTTTATCTGAAAGAAGGGAGAAGGTGTTATGGTTTTGATGACTGTGGCAAAAAGCTGATGACATGTTTTTGATAAGTCGGGCTCAATTCCAATGTCCTTTACATGTTCGATGGCTCCACTGACACTACGATGCAGCATTTCCACCTCCAAAGAAACTCTGGCTGTCTCTTTGTGGATGTGGAAATTGTGTTTAGCTCAGTGAGCTGCAATTGTACAGGAAACCCACTCAAAGGTATTCTGCAAAATCCCTCTGGACTTATTAAAATATCAATAACACTTCTTTATCCCACCTGTTCTCTTCAGGATTACGCATGTATCTCATTGAGCTGCCAGAGGAATTGTGTAGAAGCAAGCACAATTATAACATTTAAAAGACATTTGGATGCATGAATAGGAAAGGTTTAGAGGAATGTGGGCCAAATGCTGGCAAATGGGATGAGTTTAGCTTAGGAAACCTGGTTGGCATGGGCACGTTGGGCTGAAGGGTCTGTTTCTGTGCGGTAGGTCTCTATGACTATCTCAACTGCTGCTTGTATCATACTTAAACAGGACGTTAGTCATAGAATCATACAGCATGGAAACCGACCCTTCTGTCCAACGTGCCCATCCCAACCAGGTTTACTAAAGTAAACTAATCCCATTTGCCTGCATTTGGCCGATATCGCTCTAAACCCTTCCTATCCAAGTACCTGTCCAAGTGTCTTTTAAATGTTATAATTGTGCTTGCTCCTACTACTTCCTCTGGCAGCTCGATGAGACACATGAATGAAACACTTTCTGTGTAAAAAGCATTGCCTGTCATGTCCTTTATAAATCTTCCTCCTCTCACCTTCAAAATGTACCCCCTGGTCTTAAACTCCTCCAGCTAGGAAAAAGACACTTGGCATTCACCTTATCTATACCCCTCATGATTTTATAAACCTCTATAAGGTCACCCCCTCAGCCTGTTACACTCCAGAGAGAAAAGTTCCAGTCAAGCTGTTACCTTTCACAGGCCATTGGCCCAGTTGCTTGTCTTTGTGAAGAAATCGGGGAGGTTAGACCATTCATTTGGCAAGGCATCATGACAACTTTTGAAAATGTGGCATTGACATAGTTTTCATCTGCTCAGACATAGCAGGGATGGGCCTTTGTGTTTAGCACATTTAGGGTTAACAGTAAAAAGTCCTTTGTCATGTTTATTGCATCCAGCTGTTTCAGAAAACCACAGATGCAATCAAACTATAAGGTCCTTCCAGACTGCTACCTTGTTATCATGTCAAACCTCCTGAATACTCCTAAAAATGGATTGGCTACAAGCTGAAGACATCCCCAAATGGACCCTCACTGATAAAGTACGATTCTCTGATGCCTGCTTAATACAAGCCACTGACAGAAAGATATAAATGCAGCCATCACTTTGCTCTAGGCTGCTGCTGGTCATCGTACAACCACTGACACAGCTTCCACATTGTCTCACCTCAAAGTACACTCTCCTCCCTATAAGATCATCCTCATAGATTGGGTGTAGTGCAGAGTTAAATCTCACAGGCAGCGTCTTTCTCAAATGATGCCTCATTCTTGTGTCCTGCACCCTGTCCTCCGTTTTGAAAAGAATGGAATCACCAAACAGTGGGAATCAGGTGTCTGATATTCAGGATTTCTCACAAGGAGTTCAGGAGAATAATCCAGAAGTCTCATGGGCCCATAGCCTATCAAAGGCAAGTGATGTTGTGTCCTATTTGAAATCACACAAGAACTGCCACAAAACATTTTCTTTTATATTTGTCCCCAGAATGTGAGGAGCTGTGCTAGGCCCATGTCTATTACATGCGTCATCCTTGAGAAAATGAGTGCCTCCCCATCTTCTTGAGCTATCGCAATAGGAAGGTGGGATCTCAGGATATGGACCCAGTGATGTTGAAGAAAGAGGAAACTGAGATCCAAATTTGGATCATATGTGACATGGAGATGATGATGACCCCTTGCTATTACATCCCTTGAGCTACTTTGTGGGAGGCAATTCACAAACAGCGACAGAACAGGTTAGCTAGCAGGATGAAATTTTGGAATAAAAGTGACGTGTAGCAGCATGATACAAAGCTGGTAAGAGACAGGAAGCTGAGGATTGATGGTGGCTACAAGAACAGAATTTGTTGGAGAAACACAGCAGGCCTGGCAGCATCCGTGGAGAGAAAGCAGAGTTAATCTTCCAGGTCTAGTGACCCTTCTTCAGAGCTGTGATGATGGTGACTAGTTGTTTTTCAGATTGGGAGAAGGTATTTGGATCACTGCTTCTCTTCATTAATATTAATGCCCTAGGCATTGGCAATATAGGGCATGATGAAAATTAGCAGTGGAAGTAAAAATTGGAAGTGTAATTGGCAAGCTAGTCTTAGATTTCAAGAGCGCATAGACAGGATGGTTGAATGGGCAGATGCTTAGAAGATTAAATGTGGAGGTGCTGCTTTTAGACTGGGGTGGACAAGGTCAGAAATCACACGACACCAGGTTATAGTCCAACAGGTTTATTTGAAATCACAAGCTTTCGGAGCTTTACTCCTTCTTCAGGTGTTAGTGAGAGAGGTATTATCCGACAGAGAATTTATAAGTAAAAGATCAAAGGGTCACACCATTGATGGGGATGTATTAAACAAACCAAAGATGTTGTTAGATCTTTAATCAGTTAGGTTTTAATTAATTAATATGTACATGCAAATCCCCGAATTCCTTTCAAATCACAGCCCTGAGAGAACTAGAGGTTTTATCAGTGTAAAGAAGGGGTGTCATTTTAGTTCAGTCAATGCAGGTTAGGTGTGAGACCTTGTTTAGAGTCTGTTTGTGTTTTGGTTTGGAGTCAGGCTGGTTTTATTTCTAAAACAGGAATTTATAAAACGCCACATTGACTGACTGTCTACAATTTGTGCTTTTTGAACAAAATAGAATGTATCTGCAAATACAAATTCACCCCATAGATTCACCTGTGTGTGAGTGTGAGTGTGTGTGAGTGTGAGTATATGTGTGTGGGTGTGAGTGTGTGTGGGTGTGGATGTGTGTGAGGGTGGGGGAGAGACAGAGAGCGTGAGTGTGTAAATGTAACTCGGAGTAGTGATAGATTTTGGTTGGAAGAATGAGGAGAGGAACAAATCTAAAGGAGGTGCAAGAACAGAGAGCCCAATTCGTTGAATATGCCAGTGGAGGTTGACAAAATGATTAAAAAGACATAAAATGTCCTCAGCTTTATAAATACAATACAAAGGCAAAGAAATTATCTGAAACCCGCATAAAACACAGTGTTGGCTTTATCTGGAGAATTGTGTCCAGTTCCAGACACTGCATTTCATAGAGGATATGATAGCTGTAGAGAGCGGATGCTGAAAATATTCACAAGCATGGTCCCAAAGATGAGAAGCTTTAGTTACTTAGTGAGATTGGAGAAAGTATTTTGGTTTCCTTAGGGAAGAGAAGATTTCAAGAGAAGTCTTTAAATTGATGAGAGGTCTGAGCAGAGTAAATACAGAAAAGATGTTCACATAGTCATAAGGATTCAGAACCAGAAGACACTGATATAAAATGATAAGTGAAACAGCAAAAAAATTTCCCTCTTGTTGGTTCCCTCACCACCTGCCGCAGACCCAGTCTAGCAGCTATGTCCTTTAGGACCCGACCAGCTCGATCAGTAGTACTGCTGCCGAGCCATTCTTGGTCCGTCACCCAGAGTACATTTTGTGCCCTTGCCATCCCCAGTGTTTCCTCTAAGTGTTGTTCAACATGGAGGAGTACTGATTTATCAGCTGAGGGAGGATGGTATGTAGTAATCAGCAAGAGGTTTCCTTGCCCATGTTTAACCTGAAGCCATGAGACTTCATGGGGTCCAGAGTCAGTGTTGAGGACTCCCAGAGCAACACCCTCCCGACTGTATCCCACTGTGCCCCCACCTCTGCTGGGTCTGTCCTGCCGGTGGGACAGGATATATCCAGGGACAGTAATGGTGGTGTCTGGGACATTGTCTGTAAGGTATGATTCGTGAGTATGACAATGCCAGGCTGTTGCTTGACTAGTCTGTGAGAGAGCTCTCCCAATTTTGGCACTAACACCCAGATGTTAGTGAAGAGGACATTGCAGGATCTATTGTGCTGTTTCTGCCGTTGTCTTTTCCAGCGCCTGAGGTGATTCCATGTGGTTCATCTGGTTTCACTTCTTGGTTGAGATCAACATGTGTTACCACTTTCAGGGAATTGTGGGCCTGTACGTCTAGCTCTCCCTGTATGTTGATGCTTCTAAGGGTTCTGCCATTTACTGTATACTTCCCTTCTGCATTAGATCTTCCAAAATGCATTGCCTCACATTTGTCCAGATTAAACTCCATCTGCCATTTTTCTGCCAAAGTCTTTAGCTTATCTCTATCCTGCTGTAACTTCTTGCAATCCTCCTCACTATCCACAGCTCCCCCATCTTTGTGATGATACCTTGTAAATCCAGGTTTTTTTTAGTTTAACTCTCAATGGTTCAAGATCTTTCAGCACAGCCTCCTTTCTAGTTACATCAATGTCATTGTTATCATAGTGGATAAAAACAACTGGATATCTGCCCTCTATCCCAGGTTCTTCTCCAGCCCAAAAAATGTCCTTTACCCTTCAGGACTCGTAATCATGGCTGCAGAGTACAGTACCTCCCCTCCCCTCCCAATTATACTGCCCTTATCAATATCACATTCCTCACTCCCCCTGTGACTTGAATGGCTCCCAGTACCATCCCTGGAGTCCCCACTCTGGTCTGCACAGCAGAAACCTCATTACTGTTGAACCATTGCAGTCAGATGCCATTGGGATCTGGCCTTTGGGTCCCCATGTCTTCCTCACCTACAGGCACACCTTCCTGTTCTTGGTCACAGACCAAGTTAAATTATCCACCTGGGGGATGTAACTACCTTCTGGAGCGAAGTGATCGGGTAACAGGGAATTGTGGGCCTGTACTCCCTCCCCACCCCCAGATGGAGCACAATGTCTGCAACTCGGATCCAAAGTTGTTGGATATTCAACCACAAGAGCCATTGCAAGTGAACTTGAATGTATTCTCCCGCAGCAACCATTCATGTCTACTTTCCAGGTGGTATCAGTGGGTAATTTTCTTTTTTATTCATTCACAGGACGTGGGCATCACTGGCCAGGCCAGCATTTATTGCCCACCCCTAGTTGCCCAGAGGGCAGTTAAGAGTGTAGGTCTGGAGTCACATGTAAGCTAGACCAGGTAAGGATGGCAGTTTCCTTCCCTAAAGGAGATTAGTGAACCAGATGGGTTTTTCCAATAATTGGCAATGGATTCATGGTCGTCAATAGACCATTAATTCCAGCTGTTTGTTTGAATTCAAATTCCACCATCTGCCATGGTGGGATTCAGAACCCAGGTCCCCAGAACATTACCTGGGCCTCTTGATTACAAGTGCAATGATAATACCACTGAGCCATTGCCTCCCCTGAATAATGCATAAAGGGAAGTTTAACTGATTTTCGGGTGTTCGAACCACTTTTGTGGGCAAAACTAACAAGTGTCACCTGTTTTAATAATGTAACCTTCATCCACCCCACCCCTGCCCCAGACCTCCTCCCTCAAGTTTCATGAGTGTGTTACAGGTTAATGGTTACTTCCTCTTTACAATGAGAACTCTGGGGGCTCACTCTGCCTGGCTCCTGCTGTGTGCATCTGTACTTCTCCAGACAATATTGTGATTGTTAACAATGTGTTGGGTCAAGCAAAGTGATTGAATTGGTGGGAATCGATTGGTCAGAGTGGAAAGAAACGTTGTACCTAAGACCTTCAGGTATATCTGTTGTGCTATGAGCCAAGACCAACACTGCATATGTGATCTTCCTGCTCATTGACTCTACTCGCAGATTATCACAATGCACAACAGCTTCTTTTTTCCCGAATTGTTTTATTTCTGTTTTCAAAATGTCACACAGTTTGAAAATCTCAGTCCAAACGTTAGTGTATCACAACAATTACACACTGGCATTTTGGGGACATCCTAGTTGTCTTAATTAGATTTCTGTGTGATGATCAGTATCCATTGTTGAAATATAATACACCTGACAATTTCCTGTATTTTAAGTAAGTACTTTAGTTTCGAACATGCATGCATAAAAGTGATGCATCTTTCATAATGTTTAAACAAATGTTAAGAAATCATTTCTGTTCATGTGAAATTTATCCTTGACCTTTAGATCAAACATATAGAAAGTGGAGGAAAATATACTGAAGGTGCAATAAAATTCTTTTTATTGTCGAGCGCTGTTGTCTCTTCTCAGTGCCTCAATTTTCCAAAGACTTTAATCAAGTTCAAAGTAGAGCAATTAAATAAATTACTCTTTTGACTCTACAGTTGTAGCAACTAGAAATCCCATGTCGAGAAAAATATACAATGCTACAAATGATCCTGCATGTGAAAGGTCAGTGATAACAGCATCAATACTCAATTTGTCTGCACAACGGTTTTCGTGGAAAACTCAGAGCCCAGAGTTTCCTTTTGCCCCTGAAAGTGGGTGAATTGTCCATTTTTCAAGAGTTTGGAATTTGCAAAACGATTGCTAACATACAATTTCAAAGTTTGTGCTGCTAGCAGGAACAATGAAAGGACAATAACCAATTAGAATTCACCTTCAGCTATGGTTCTTTAATTTTACTCTCCCAGTGAATGTCCTGTTGAAACTCCCAGAGAGATTCATAATCGAGTTGTACAGAGTACAATTTTGTTTTGGAAAATGGCATAGTAATAACTGAGCAAATCCTAAAGATCTTCGTGTTTTTAAACCAATGGGAGAAGTACAGTAAGTCATTGCTACATATGATATTTGAAAAACAATAAAACATCTAATTTAACAAGGGCGGCTTTGAAGACCCAGTGCCAAATTTTCCTCTCAAAGTCATGAAATGCAATTTGGACACTTTCATGACAACCAAAGCATGAGACTACATGTAGACCCATTCATGCCATATTATTCTCTCTTACAGAATTGGCATTAACAAGCAACTATGCATTCGGGAATCAAATAAAAGGCAGATTGTGTTATTACAAACTCCTAATATTGTCAACTGTTACCCCAAGCAGCAGTGTTAACTGAATTGGCTCCTGACTCTACACGTTGGAACTTAGCCAAACATTCAGAAAGGTTCAGCTATCAAAACATATCTTTCATCTCAGGTCACCCTGAAACTGAAAGAAAACACATAGATTGTGTCAAACTACCATTTCAAAACAGATTCCCTGCCAATCAATGGAGTGAAGAAGGCATTGTCTTTTAAACATATAACAACAGTCCAATTTCTCCTCAAATGTACAAGGGATCTGGGCATTGAAGTCTCAGTCCAAAAAAAATGTTGGGAATGGGTTACCTGGAACATTTTTTCTACTGAATTTGAATGCAGTATGGCACTTTTTTCCCATTGAGAACAGTGCTACAGTGCATGTTAATATGTACACAATGCTAGTCACTGTAAGGCTTACCCTTTACAGGATGAAGCCCTGTATCCAGTCATTGCATTAAAGTCACATTCATGTCACAATGCACCCAGCTGGCAGTGACAACTGAAGGTATCAAGAAGTTGAACAATGTGTAGTATTCATCGGGCACCGCCCAACCTCCTACCCCACCCCATCTAAACCCCATGTTTACTAACATTTGTTACCCATACCCTAAGGATAGTTAAAAGTCAATCACATTGCTCTGGGTCTGGAGTAACATGTAGGTCAGACCAGGTAAGGACGGTCGATTTCCTTCCCTGAAGGGATTTACAGATGACACCAAAATTGGTGGTGCCATGGACAGTGAAGAAGGTTATCTCAGAGTACAATGGGACCTTGGTCAGATGGGCCAATGGGCCAAGGAGTGGCAGACGGATTTTAATTTAGATAAATGCGAGGGGTGTTGTGTTTTGGAAAGGCAATCCAGGGCAGGACTTATACACTTAATGGTAAGGTCCTGTGGACTGTTGCTGAACAAAGAGACCTTAGGGTGCAGGTTCATAATGTAGGAGCAAATTACTGCAGTTACTGGAATCTGTACTGGAAATTACAGTAGGTCAGGCAGCATTTATGGAGAGAAAGCAAGCTAACGTTTCAAGTCTAGATGACTTAATTAGAGATTACATGAAGCATGGAGAGGGTAGCGTTTATGTTATAGTGGGGAGAACAAAGAACAAAGAAAATTACAGCACAGGAATAGGCCCTTCGGCCCTCCAAGCCTGTGCCGATCCAGATCCTCTATCTAAACCTGTCGCCTATTTTCCAAGGATCTGTATCCCTCTGCTCCCTGCTCATTCATGTATCTGTCTAGATACATCTTAAATGACGCTATCGTGCCTGCCTCTACCACCTCCGCTGGCAACGTGTTCCAGGCACCCACCACCCTCTGCGTAAAGAACTTTCCACGCATATCTCCCTTAAACTTTTCCCCTCTCACCTTGAAATCGTGACCCCTAGTAATTGAGTCCCCCACTCTGGGAAAAAGCTTCTTGCTATCCACCCTGTCTATACCTGTCATGATTTTGTAGACCTCAATCAGGTCCCCCCTCAACCTCCGTCTTTCTAATGTAAATAATCCTAATCTACTCAACCCCTCTTCATAGCTAGCGCCCTCCACACCAGGCAACAACCTGGGGAACCTCCTCTGCACCTTCTCCAAAGCATCCACATCCTTTTGGTAATGTGGCGACCAGAACTGTACGCAGTATTCCAAATGTGGTCGAACCAAAGTCCTATACAATTGTAACATGACCTGCCAACTCTTGTACTCAATACCCCGTCCAATGAATGAAAGCATGCCGTATGCCTTCTTGACCACTCTATCCACCTGCGTTGCCACCTTCAGGGTACAATGGACCTGAACACCCAGATCTCTCTCTGCATCAATTTTCCCCAGGGCTTTTCCATTTACCATATAGTTCGCTCTTGAATTGGATCTTCCAAACTGCATCACCTCGCATTTGCCTGGATTGAATTCCATCTGCCATTTCTCCACCCAACTCCCCAATCTATCTATATTCTGCTGCATTCTCCGACAGTCCCCTTCACTATCTGCTCCTCCACCAATCTTAGTGTCACCTGCAAACTTGCTAATCAGACCATCTATACCTTCCTCCAGATCATTTATGTATATCACAAACAACAGTGGTCCCAACACGGATCCCTGTGGAACGCCACTGATCACAGTTCTCCATTTTGAGAAACTCCCTTCCACTACAACTCTCTGTCTCCTGTTGCCCAGCCAGTTCTCTATCCATCTAGCTAGTACACCCTGGACCCCATGCGACTTCACTTTCTCCATCAGCCTACCATGGGGAACCTTATCAAACGGTGAGAGTGGAGAGTTGGGGGAGAAAGGGTGTAGATAGTGTAGATTAAGTGATCGGAATACGAGAATGGCACAACAATGCTGTGTCTAACTGTCAGACTGGAAAGAACAGACAGTCTCACTGGGCTGAGGGGAGGAGAGAGAGAACACAGTGACAGAGAATGCAGCAATGTTTGGATCATGCCAATTTCTAAAACAGTGCTGCTGACATGGCTTCCTCCTCCCATAACCGTGGTTTCCCACTCACTGTTGTTGACAGGACCCTCAACCACACCCAACCTATCACCCGTGCTTCCGGCCTTGCCCCCTCCCATCACTCACAACAGCATTATCGGATCCTCTTCATCCTCACTTTTCATCCCAACAGCCTCCCTATTCAAAGGATCATTCTCCGCCATTTCAAACAACTCCAGCAGAACACCAGCACCAAAGACATCCTCCCCTTGCTCCCCCACCGTATGCATTTTGCAGGGATCATTCCCTCCAAGGCACCCAAATTCCATTCCTCAACTATCAACACGAACCCCTTCCCCTAGCACCTTCCCATGTAACCACAGAAGATGTAACACCTGCCCCTTCACCCACTCCCTGCTCACCATCCAAGGGCCTAAACACTCTTTCCAGGTGAAGCAGCATTTCACCCATACCTCCTCCAATTTTGTGTATTGTAGTCGCTGCACCCAACGTGGCCTACTGTACATTGGAGGAACCAAACACAGAAAGGGTGACAGCTTTGTGGAACATCTCTGATCCATTTGTAAGCAGGACCCTGACCTTCTTGTAGCCAGTCAGTTTAACACAGCGTCCTGCTCACCTAGATAGTACGAACTGCTGATGCTGGAGAATCTGAGACAACAAGGTGTAGAGCTGGATGAACACAGCAGGCCAAGCAGCATCAGAGGAGCAGGAAAGCTGACGTTTCGGGTCTAGACCCTTCCTCAGAAAATGATTTGTACTCAGCATGCTGCAGTGCTCCAGTGGATCACAGCGCAAACTGGAGGAACAACATCTCATCTTCACATAGAACATAGAACATAGAACATTACAGTGCAGTACAGGCCCTTCGGCCCTCAATGTTGCGCCGACCTGTGAAACCAATCTGAAGCCCATCTAACTTAAACTATTCCATTATCATCCATATGTTTATCCAATGACCATTTAAATGCCCTTAAAATTGGCGAGTCTACTACTTTTGCAGGCAGGGCACTCCACGCCCTTACTACTCTCTGAGTAAAGAACCTACCTCTGACATCTGTCCTATATCTATCACCCCTCAATTTAAAGCTATAAATTACACTCGGCACTTTACAGCCTACTGGGCTTAATAAGGAGTTCAACGCCTTCAGATTGTGAACTGACTCGTATTTCTTCCCCTTCTTTTGGCTTTCTGCATTCTCTGTCTTGATATCCTTTCTCCCCGCACCCTACCCCCCACTCCCCCTACTCCAGTGGGACTGTCTGGTCTTTCCAGTCTGGCAGTTAGACACACCATTGTTCTGTCTTTATCACATTCCCATCATTTAATCTGCGCTATCAGTGGCCTTTCTCCCCCAGCAATCTATCTCTCTACTATAGCATAAATGCTGTTCCCTCTACACTTCATATCAGAGCTCTGATGAAGAGTCATCCAGACTTGAAACATTAACTTGCTCTCTCTCTATGAATGCTGCCTGACCCGCTGTGATTTCCATCACTTTTTGTTTTAGGTGCAGGTTAATAGTTCCTTGAATGTTGAGTTGCAGGTAGACTGAACAGTGAAGAAGGTGTTTAGTACGCTTGACTTTATTGGTCAGTGCACTGAGTACAGGAGTTGGGGAGTCATTTTGCGGTGTACAGGACATTGGTTAGGCCAGTTTTAGAATGCTGTGTTCAGTTCTGGTCTCTCTGCTATAGGAAAGATGTTGAAAGGGTTCAGAAAAGATTTACAAGGATGTTGCCAGGGTTGGAGGGTTTGGGCTACAGAGAGAGGCTGAATAGGCTGGGTCTATTTTCCCTGGAGTGTTGGAGGCTGAGGGATGACCTTATAGAGGTTTAAAAAGTCATGAGGGCCATGGATAGGGTGTATAGACAGGGTCTTTTCCCTGGGGTAGGTGAGTCCAAAACTAGAGGGCATAGGTTTAAGGTGAGAAGATAGAGATTTAAAAAGGACCTAAGGGGCAACTTTTTCATGCAGAGGGTGGTGTGTGTATGGAATGAACTGCCAGAGGAAGTGGGGGAGGCTGGTACAATTACAACATTTAAAAGAAATCTGGGTGGGTACATGAATAGGAAGGGTTTAGAGGGATATGGATCAAATACTGGCAAATGGGACTAGATTAATTTTGAATATTTGGTCGGCATGGATGTGTTGGACCAAAGGGCCTGTTTCTGTGCTATATATCTCTATGACTTTATGAGAAATGAAAACCATAGTTTCATGTTTACGCTGAAGCATGGGAACATAGAAGCGGGAGTCGGCCATTCTGCCCCTCAAACCTGTTCTGCCATTCAATGAGATCATAGCCGATCTTATATTGCTAAGAACTTTTCATTCCAGATTTTTAAAAATCGGTTGAATTGCTGTCAGCTCCTGAGGTTTGTACTTGCAGCTCCATATCATGGACCTGGATTTCCATTGTACCTGTCCAGTAACGTTCCCATTATGCTGCTCTTTCCCCGAAAGTCAGCGGAACTGAGCAATATCAGGAATTGCAACGTTTATTTCAAATATAAATGCAAAGCCGATTAATATTATCCTCAACACACTGCATTGCGGATGAATATTTAATAGAGAACAATAAAAGGAACAGCTAAATAATGGCTTGATGCATTGCTGCTACCGAGCAAATTATACTCTAGAGGAGATTTGTATCAAGTACAGTAACGAGATCCCAAGTCAGTTTATGCATCATTTTTCAGATTATGTCAGTGGGGTATTTTTTTGCACATAAACATTTTGCAAACTGCAAAGGATGCCTAAATTATTAGATGGTGTTGTTTTACATGCATTGTTCAGGTAGAACTATGAAAGGAGATAACAAGGTGTAGAGCTGGATGAGCACAGCAGGCCAAGCAGCATCAGAGGAGCAGGAAAGCTGATGTTTCGGGTCGAGACCCTTCTATGAAAGGTATTTGCTTTTATATAGTGCCTTTTGTGAGCACAGGAAGTGTCCCAATTCTCTCACATTAAATACTGTTGCACTCTAAAAATGATACATGGGTCTGTGACATGAATTTTCCTGCAAAGTACCAAGCAGCAATGCATTTTGTAATCGTATCAAAATCATGTCATGTCTCACTTTAACCTAAAATGAGGACATCAATATCATACTGTCTATACCATTCTGTCTGCGGGGAAGAAAGACAGACCAATACCAACATCCTTGACTAGGCCAACATCCCCAGCATCAAGGTACTGCACACCCTTGGTTGGTTATGATAGGCTGGGCACATTGTCCACATGACCGCCATGAGAGTCCCCGAGCAGGTACTCTACTCCCAGCCCCGAAACAGCAGGGGAGCCCCAGGCGGGCAGAGGACGTGCTTCAGTGATACCCCCGAGGCCTCATTGGGGAAGTGCAGCATTCCCACTGACACCTGGGAATCGCTGGCCCAACACCGTCCAAAGTGGAGGAGGAGCATCTGGGAAGGCGTCGAGCACCTCGAGACTTGCCATCGGCAAAAAGCGGAAGCCAGGCGAAATGAGCGTGCTGCCACACCAATGCCCCACTCGCCCCTTCCCGTGACCCACCTTCTGCCCCAAGTGTAACAGAGCCTGTGGTAGCCCCATCGGTCTGTACAGCCATCTACAGACTCACCCAAAGGGTGGAAGTGAGTCATCCTCATCTGTGAGGGACCGCCGATGATGATGACTGTACTATTGGCTTTTTAACCCAAACTGTTGAAGTGCAGGAAGCATTAACTAAAGCCCCACTTAGGGGTAAATTTTAGAAACTGGCAGTATATTCTTACTGTTAGACAGCTCTCCCCACCCTCTATCTGTCCCAACAGGGCTCCAACTAATGCTACAGTCCACCACCGCCTACCCCCTCCAGTATTGGACTCCAACCTCAAAACCCCACCCATCAGTTAGGAAAGTGGATGTGGAGGCAGACTACTCACTCCCTATAGCTAGTTCACTTCCAGCTCCTTCAGAAACATGGGGCATACATAGACCCAACACAATTCCCCGTTGCGGTGGGATATTTGAGGGAAATTAAACTGTGCCCCCGTTTCAGAAATCAGCTTCTGTGAAGAGAGAGGTAAGTAAGGTATGTGTGGGGTTAGGGTGGCACTTGCATCTCTGGGACCCTAATAATTACTGCCCCCAAGCAAATGACCCCCAATGCAACATATTTCCACCCCTCCTGCAGGATCTGACACATCCCCTCACTCAGCAGTTCCATACTTCCCTTGACCACTGTCCTTGTCATCAGTTCCCCCTTTCCACCCACCAACAACTGACCCCAACGCTCAGACCTACCCTCAGCTATATTTATCGAATAGCTGATCCACCTGACACCCTAATTACCTCACACCTTACCCACCTGACACATTACGTACCTCGTACTCTATATACCTGGCACCCTACTTACCTCATACCCTAACCACCTGGCACCCTAACCTCTCAATCAAGATTTTTCCCCTCTCTGCATTCTGCCAGTCAGCCAACCCTCTATTCATGCCAGTACCTTGCCCCTAACACCATGGGCCCTTATCTTATTTAGCAGCCTCCTGCACAGCACCTTATCAAAGGCCTTCTGGAAATCCAAATAGATCATGCCCACTGGTTCTCCTCTGTCTAATGTGCTCATTACCTCCTCAAAGAATTCTAACAGATTTGTCAGGCATGAAATCCCCTTTAAAAACCCATGCTGACTCAGCCCTGTTTTACCATGCACTTCCAAGTACTCCCCAATCTCATCCTTAATAATAGGCTCTAAAATCTTACCAATGACTGAGGTCAGGCTAATCAGCCTATAGTTTCCTGTCTTCTGCCTCCCTCCCTTCTTAAACAGGGGGGTTACATTAGCCATTTTCCATTCTCTGAGACCCTCCCTGACTCCAGTGATTCCTGAAAGATCACCACCAATGCCTCCACAATGTCCTCAGCTATCTCCTTCAGAACTCTGGGGTGTAGTCCATCTGGTCCAGGTAATTGACCATCTTCAGATCTTTCAGCTTCCCCAACACCTTTTCCTTAGTGATAGCACTACACTCATCTCTGCTCCCTGACTCTCTTGAAGTTCTGGTTTGCTGCTGGTATCTTCCATCGTGAAGACTGATGCAAAGTACTTATTCAGTTCCTCTGCCATTTCTTTGTTCCCTATTACTACTGCTCCAGCCTCATTTTTCAGTGGCCCAATGTCCACTTTTGCCCTTCCCTTACCTTTGAGATACCTAAAAATATGCTTGCAATCTTCTTCTATATTACTAGCTAGCTAACTCTGGTATTTGGCAGTATTTGTGAAGAGAAAACAGTGTTAACGTTTCAGGTCCAGTGTCCCAAATTCAGAACTGATGGTAGTTAGGAAAAGGTTGGTATAAATGCTGAAAAAGGGGTGAGGGGATTGGGGAGGGGTAAACCTTACATGAAGATGGGGCCCAGAGAAAATGTTGGGCAGACAAAGGAAAGGGAGAATGAATGGCTGCTAATGGGGTTTGTTAATGGCTAGCAATGGGTGGTGTGTAACAGCAGACCATGTGATAACAAGGCCTGCTGAATGGGCTTTAGGGTAAAGACATGGGAGAAAGTGCTCAGGCCCTAAAATTGTTGAACACAATATTGAGCACAGAAAGCTGAAGGGTTCCCAAGCAGAAAATGAGGTGTTATTCTTCTAACTTGTACTGGAGTACTGCAGTGAGCCAGAGACAGAGATGTTGACCAGGGACCAGGGTGGTGCATTGAAAGGCAGACTCAGGATCATTTTTGCAGACAGAACATAGGTATTACATGATCAGGCCCCCAGGCTATGCTTTGTTTTCCCGTGTAGAGGAGATCAGTTGAATAGACTGAGTGAAGCATAGGTAAAGTGCTGCTTCACCTGGAACATGTGTTTGAGCCTTTCGTTACTGAGGAGGGAGGAAGTAAATGGGCAGGTGTTGCACCTTCAGTGGTTGCAGGGGAAGATACCATGGGTCTGTGTGGGGTTTCTTGGAAATGAAGGAGGAGTGGACTAGGATGTTCCAGAGGGAACAGTCCCTGCGGAAGGCTGGCAAGAGAGGAGACGGGAATATGTGTCTCTTTCCAGCAACTTCTGCTTTTGTTTCTGATTTCCAATATCTGCACATTTTTGGCTTGTTTTTACTGTCATATTTCATCTCTCTACTTATTGCTTTTTTAGTTTTCCATGGCTGGTTTTTAAAGGCTTCCCAATTCTCTGGCTTAGAACTAATCTTCACCACATTGTATGTTTTTTCTTTTGTTTTTATGCTGTCCCTGACTTACCTTGTCAGCTTTGGTTCCCTCATCTTCCCCTTAAAATGTTTCTTCTTCCTTGGGATGAGTTTCTGCTGTGCCTCCCCAAATTACCCCCAGAAACTCCTTCCATCGCTGCTCCACTGTCTCCCCTTCCAATCAACTCTGACCAGCTCCTCCCTCATGTCTTTACTCAGTTATAACACTGTTACATCTGATTCCAGCTTCTCCCTCCCAAATAGCAGAGTAAAAAGCACAGAAATGTTTGAGAAATGTGTGCCTCAGCTTTGATTTTTGATTGATGTTATTGCAATTTAGCCTTATAGAAGATTTCTTTTCTCAAATGTGTCCCATGAAGCTTCATAGAATGACAGAAAACCACTTGTTTGCATTTCTGCTGATGCATAATGTAAAGTACATCTGGGATCACAAAATCCAATTTCCTACAACACAAGCACTGTTAAAGCAACTGCCATAAGACTTAATCAATTTTACTGGACCAATGGACCACTAACCATTACTGTTCTCATATACAGTCTTTAATGAATTGCATATTGAAGGAATGCCCAATGATTTACAGTATAGATGATATTAAAAACACATTCATTTATTTTAGGACTGGTCAAAACATTGAAAAATCCTTCACCTAATGAATTAATTTTCAGTTGCTTTTCTTTCTAAGAAACTGCGAAGACATTATGCATCAAAAACATCCCACAGACAGAAATAATATGAATGGCCAGTAAATCTGTGCCGTTTTTTTTTTGTTGAATGATACTAATCAGAAACCTGAGCCTCATACCAGAAGAACTCCATGTTTGGTTGGAAGGTAGGATGTTTTCTATAACCAGCTCCTGACCCAAGGACAACACTTCTGACCATATGGCCCAGATATTAACATTTCCTGCATTTACAAAAACACATTATCCTGGAGAAAAACGATGAATTTCCTGGATTAATAAAGCAAAATACAGACCTTTAGCTTTGATGCAGCAGCTTCCTGCTGGTTAGATAGTTTGATGGTCATTCCCTGCTTAGAACAGAAAGTGCTGGAGAAACTCAGCAGGTCTGGCGGTCTCTGTGGAGAGAGAAACAGTGTTATCTTTTCTAGTCTGATATGACTCTCACTCAGAACTCAGTCCTGAAGGAGTGTCACTGGACTGGAGTCATTAACTCTGTTTGTCTTTCCACAAACACTGCCAAACCTACTGAGTTTCGCCAGCAATTTCTGTTTTTGTTTCAGATTTTCACCCTCCGCCTTTATTCCCTGCTTTAACCATTCAGTGGCAGAAAGAACTGTAAAAAGACAAAGGTTCATCTCCACTCATAGAACGGACCTTGTTCTCAAATGGCTTCAAGGATAGGCTCCAGGGGACCATTCAGCAATTTCCTGGCCTCCCTCCTGAATGAAATTGTCCCATTCTTGATCTAAACATCACAGTCAAGTTTGTATAAAAGGAAAAAGAAACACTTGCACTTATATAGCACCTTTCAAGATCTCAGGATTCTGCAGTGTACTTCATTTTTGAAGTTGCAATGTAGCAGGTATTAGTTGTAATGTTAGTGGCTGGGGTATGGGGTTGTACGCTCTCGGTGATGTTGCCAACACTCACAATCTAAAGGATGTAATTGCCACTTTGATGAAACAACACTAATTGAAAAGTCACTGTGTGATTTTTTTTTGTTATATCATCATATCATAGAATCCCTGGGGTGTGGAAACAGGCCCTTCGGTCCAACCAGTCCACACTGATCCTCAGCATCTGACCCAGACCCATCCCCCTATAACCCACCTAACCTACACATCCCTAAACACTACGGGCAATTTAGCATGGCCAATCCACCTAACCTGCACATCTTTGGACTGTGGGAGGAAACTAGATTAGTAGTAGTTTGGGCTGTTATCTTCGACTCTATGCCTGGTTTGCATGGTGTTCTCCTCCTCCTCCGATCTATCTTGACAGACTCTGTTCCTGTTCCTTTTGGGCCTTTCCTCAGTAGATTGCAAACTGCTTTGTTTAAGCCAATCTTCTGCTTATTCACTCCAACAGGCTGTCTGCCTTAACATTCACATTTATTCACCCAGCCCCTTCCATTCTCCATGTCCTATTGATCTTTCCTGATGACCCCTCCCACTGCGCCATCCTACAGACCCGTCCCTGTTGTCTGCTCCTTCTGACCCCTTCCTATTGACCTTTCCTGATGACCCATCTGTTGCCCCTCTTGAAACTGTTGTTGACCTTTCCCATTGATCCTTCCACTCGCCCCCCCCCCTCCTATTGAGCTTGCCGTTGTCTACTTTTCTGACCCCATGATGTCAACCCCTCTGGTTGGCCCCTTGTAATGACCCCTGCTGTTGATACCTCATCTTGCCCCATCCTATTGCATTGTGTTGCCCCCCTTCCACTCCTCCAGCCCCTTGGCCTGTTATTACCTACTTCTACTGACTTCTCTTTTGCTCCTCCTAGCTTGTTCGGGATTTCCACTGACCCCTCCTGAAATTCCCGTTACTGTCTTTGTAATTTCCTCTGTTCCCTCCGTCTGTGACACCCAGGCTCCAATTCAGAGTTGTATCTCAGCTCCAGCTCCCAATCCCAGCACAGGATGAACTTCCATCCTCTTTCTCAGTCTCTCAGTGAGAAGCTGACTCAGAAAACCCATGAGGAATAATAGAGTGCTATCTCTGCACCCATGCTAAGCTGAATTTGTCAAAAATTATTGAATAACACATTAACCTGGTAGGTATGACATAGATAAGCTGCCACAGGATATGCCGAGCTTGGGGCCTTGTGGTGCAGTGGTAGTATCCCTTCCTCAGAGTCAGGAGGCTCGGATTGAACTCCCATCTAGTGTGTAATAATGTTTCACAGCAGATTAATTTGGAAAATATAAAAAAAAGTTATGTGCAGAGCTTACTTAATGTTGAAATAAAAACAATATGCTGGAAATCTGAAATACAAAGGAGACATGTCTTCACGCAGAGAGTGAGGAGCCTGTGGAATTCCCTGACACAGAAAGAGGTTGAGGCTAAAACATTGAATACTTTCAAGAATGAGTTTGATATAGTACTTAGGGCTAACGAGATCAAAGGTTATGGGGAGAAAATGGGAACAGGGTAATTGAATAATCAGCCAATGGCTTACACTTGCTCCTATTTTCCCTGATTCAGAAAGAGAAAATGCTGAAGAAACTCAGCAAGTCAGGCAGCATTGGTGGAACAGAAACTAGAGTCCCGTTTCAAGACTGGTATGACTGATCTTCAGAACTATTCTTTTTCATTTCTGAACATGAGTCATATTGGGCTCACAGCACTAACTCTGTTTTCTCTATACAGATGCTATCAGACCTGCTTAGTTTCTCTGAAAGCTGAACCTGCTCATTTTCACTGACTTATCGTTCAGAATGCTGGGTTCGACCATTCAATGACCTTGTGTGTGTGTTTCTTTCCCATTTGTCTGTTCTATACACAGCGAATCACATGTTGGTCATCAATCACCAGTGATGAGTTAAGATGTTTATTAGCCATCTTGTCCTGTCCTAGGCATTTCCAAGCATAATTTGAAGACTTTGGGTTTGATAATGTCACCCAAAGGCTTTTATTCCCTGGAAATCTCCAGTGCTTCAATGTAATTTGCTTTATGATTTATGAACGTGATGTTTACACGTGGAGGTTGCCTGATCTCATGAATGTTGTTCAAACGCATCCATCTCATTGCTCTACGCATGAACTGCAGAGAGAGTACTACTACCCTACTGCTTTAGCTTGATGGTGAGGAGTTTCCATCTTTCTCTGTCCACAGAAACTGGACTCAGTCTGTCTTTCACATGTGACTGTGAAATTCTTATCTCTGTGTTTAAAGAAGCTGGTGATTATTGACAACGTATCATTACTGTGAAGAAGTATTTGGGAGTGTTAACCTTTCTGTCCATGAGTTGCTGATCATACGCCAACAATCACGGTAAAAAACAAATTACATTTCAATATCAATTGTGACACTATTACTCAGTGTCAAATGCAGCAAGAAACAGAAAGGAAGGAATGTTATGAGTTTCTCTGGCATCAAGTTGAAACAAGCTGCTCCCACAGATTGGATTTTTCATAGAAAGGAGTGTGAGTGATGTTATAATCAGTCATTGTTTGAAAGGAGGAGCCTGCTCCAGTGCAGGATGGGGTCTGAATGTCCACATTAATGCGAGACATGGAGACACGAACCAGGGGGTCTTGTCTTCCCCAACCCAGTCCATATCCAAATCCAGGCAGGCCTTTGAGAAAATCTCAAAATGCCCTCTGGCGTTGCCTGTCCTCCCTCTGCCATCTGTCCTTGCCTGTCCTCCCTTTCTCTTCAGGTTTGTTATGTGATTGCAAAGGCCTGTCACTCTGTGAGATTGCAGTTCCTCATGCTATGTGAGGGGAGCATTGCAGTTATTGACCCATGCGAAGAATAAATCCTCGCTCTACACTTTCCCTCTCCAGGAGTTAAATTTTTCCTCATCTCAGTCCTAAAAGGTTTACCCCTAATCCTTAAACAATGACCCCCCTGTTGAGGACACCCCCACCATCAGGAGCTTCCTTCCTGCCATTCGCACTGACTCCTCCTTCGAGAATTGTATTGGTTTCTATGAGACTCCCCCTCATTCTTTTAAACTCCAGTGAAAACAATCATCATCTACTCAATCTCTCCTCTTATGTCAGACCTGTTGTCCCAGGAATCAATGTGGTAAACATTCATTGCATTCCCTCGACAGTAAGAACATCCTTCCTCAGACAAGGAGTCCAAAACTGTACACCATACTCCAGGTGTAGCCTGAGCAAGGCCCTGTATAAATGCAGCAAGACATCCCTGTTCCTGTACTCGAATCATCTCATTATGAAGGCCAACATACTGTTTATCTTCTTCACCGCCTGCTGCATCTGTATTGCTTGCTTTCATCGACTGGTGCCTGAGGACACCGAGATCTCGTTGAACATAAGGAGAAACAGGAATTACTGGAAAAACTCAGCAGGTCTGGCAGCATCCATAAACAGAAATCAGAGTTAACTTGTCGGATCTAGTGATCCTTCTTCACAATAATCTGCCTTCCTAGTTTTGCTCCCAAGTGGATAGTCTAACATTTATCCACATGAAACTGCATCTGCCATGTATTTGCCCTATCGCTCAGCCTGTCCAATTCACACTGAAACATCTTCGCATCCTCCTCACAGCTCACCCTCCCACCCAGCTTTGTGGAGATATTACATATAGTTTCCTCATTAAATCATTAATATTTATTGTGAATAGCTGGGGTCTGATCACTGACACCTGTGGTACTCCACTAGTCACAGCTTACCATTCAGAAAAAGACCCAGTTATTCCTGCTCTTTACCTCTACCTGCCAGCCCATTCTCTATCCATCTCAATACACTACCACCAGTCCCATGCTCTTTAATTTGACACATTAATCTCTTATGTGGGACTTTGTGGAAAACCTTCTAAAAATCCAAATATACTTGCTTTCCCTCATCAACTCTACTAGTTATATCCTCAAAGAATTCCAGTCAATTTGTCAAGTATAATTTCCCTTTTGTAAATCTGCGTTGACTGTATCTGATTTTACCACTAAGTGCTCTGTTACAAAATGCTTGATCATGGTCTCTAGCTGCTTCCCCGCCACCAAGTTCAAACTCACTGGTCTATAATTCCGTTTTCTCTCTGCCTCCCTTTTTGGATAGTGGGGTTACGTTAGCTACCCTCCAATCTGTATGAATTGTTCCAGACTCTAAAGAATCTTGGAAGATGACTACCAATGCATCCTCTATTTCCAGGGCCATTTCCTGCAGTCCGCTAGGATTTAGATTTTCAGGCCCTAGAGATGTATTAGCCTTCAATCCCATCACTTTTTCCAACCGCGTTCCTCTACTAATACAGACTTACTTCAATTTCTCGCTCTCACTAAACCCTGTGTTTCCCAGGATTTCTGGTATGTTATTCATGCCATCCTTTGTGAACACAGAGCCAAAGTGTGAAGTTAGTTTGTCCTTGTTCCCCATTATAAATTCCCCAATTCCATCTGCAAGAGATCTACATTGGCTTCATCAATCTTTTTCTTTTGACAACTCAAGGCAGTGAAATCTTGCCCACTCCAGATGTTAAATCTTCTTACTCCAGATGTTAAATCTTCTCACTCCAGATGTTAAATCTTATGCATTTCAAGAACTAAATTCAAAATTGGATTCTTTTCGTTATCGATCAGCCTCTGTTTTCTCGGTGTTGTCATGCAGTAATTGTCCTCAATCAGCCCAAGATCACTTTCCATGTGCCCCCTCCCATAAAAAACTTGTCAAAAAGATAACAAGCCTCCGAAACGACAGTAACTGTGGAGTGTGGAGCAGCTTCAGGGTATTTTCCTGATCACTCTGCTCAGAGATGATATGACTCACCTCTGGAGCATGTGGGACCTGAACACAAGCCTTCTGGCTCAGAGATGGGGACATTACCACTACACCACAGAACATGAAGTGATCCAATCGTGTTTTACAGCTGTTACATTAAAAAGCTTGGAGAGAACAGTAACTGCAATTTTGACTGTCACAAACTGCTTTGAACTATGTCCAGCTTTCACAAAAGAGAGATAATGCATATTGAACATAATAAGTACATTTTGTCTGTCCTCTTTGGTTTCCTACGAAAATGGTTTTTGTTTAGTCTGAGATTTCTTTTCACAGCAGGTTTTGTCGTCTGGTAATTATGGTGAAATCTTTCCCCACAAATGGTTTTTACAAATTACGTTAACAGCAGCAAAAGGATAACAGCCTAAAGTAAACTGTTCAATGCAGTTTTTACTTCTTTTCATTGTCCTCGTGCTTGTTTGTAATTGAATTTAAAATCTGTAGGATCTGACAGTGCATCAGTGGGTGTAGTGGCCTTGTCTGAAACTGCTTTCTCCCCCGTCACGTCCAGCAATGTTTGGAGGTTTTTTTTAACTGGTCCTTGGTGAATATAAAACAGATCTGTTGTTTGCATATTATGATCACTGTGATTTATTAGGGTAGAGCAATTAGTGCCCAAAAAACTAATTCCAGGTAAAATAACTGAAGTCTTCAGGGACTATAGGCGGTATTGTGGACAGTGAGGAAGGTTATCAGAAATTGTAGCAGGATCTTGATCAGCTGGGGAAGTGGGCCGAGAAATAACAAATGGAGTTTAATATAGATAAGTGACAGGTGCTGCATGTTGGAAAGTCAAATCAAGGTAGGAGTTTCACTGTGAATGGTAGGGCCTTAAGGAGTGTAGTGGAACAGAGGGACCCCGGAGTTCAGGTGCACGGTTCTCTGAAAGTGGAGTCACAGGTAGACAGGGCAGTGAAGAAGGCTTTTGGTACACTGGCCTTCATCAGTCAGGGCATTGTGTATAGAAGTTGAGACGTCATGTTGCAGTTGTACAGGATGTTGGTGAGGCCGCACTTGGAGTATTGTGTTCAGTTTTGGTCACCTTGCTATAGGAAGGATGTTATTAAACTGGAAAGAGTGCAGAAGAAATTTACAAGAATGTTTCCAGGGCTCAAGGGGCTGAGTTATAGGGAGAGGTTGGACAAGCTAGGACTTTTTTCTTTAGATCATTGGAGACTGAGGGGGAAATCTTATAGAAGTTTATAAGATCATGAGAGGCATGGATAAGGTGAATGCACTTAGTCTTTTTCCCTGGGATGGGGAATCAAGGACCAGAGGGCATCAGTTTAAGGTAAGAGGGGAAAGAATGCATGGGAACCTGAGGGGCAACTTTTTTACACAGAGGGTGGTACGCATATGGAATGAGCTGCCAGCAGAAGTGTGCATTAGCAACACTTAAAAGGCATTTGGACAAATACATGGATAGGAAAGGTTTAGAAGGATATGGGCCAAGTGCAGGGAAATGGGATTAGCGTGGATGGACATTTTAGTCAGCACGGACCAGTTTGGGCCAAAGGGCCTGTCTCTGTGCTGTAGGACTCTACGACTCTTTAACTAGACTTGTTTGAAAACCCACCAATACCAGGCTTCTGTCACCAGAGGTCCTCAGCGAGCACTCATTCAGATAAAGTTCCCACAATTTATGGCCACCATCAAGATTGGGATGAGACCATTCAGCCCCATGCATTTGCATTACTGTTCAATTATTGATATTGTTAATCAACACGTTCAAGGATGGTATGACACACTTCTGGAGAAGTTGGGACCTGAACACAGCCCCCCCTGGCTTAGAGGTATGGGGCATTACTGTAGTGATTGGAGCAAAGACAGCTAGGTGGATCTCAGAATATGAGTTTCCTGATTGAGGCTGTTAACCTGGTCCAATCGGGGAGCCCTGGCTGACAGATAAGAACAGGAGTGTCAGGGGATCTGTTCACTATAAGAGCTGGCTCTGAGCTAGCTGGGTCAGTGTCATGTTCTATGTACGTATAAATAAAGGGTGACTTGTGAGAGGATACCAGCCTCTGTGAGTTATTTCATCTACCAACGTGTCCCAAGAACCTGAAAGAATTATGAAAAGAACAGATAAACATGGTGATGCTATTCAGTCCATCAAATATGGCTGCCATTCAGCCATAGAGATTTTCTAATCAACCAGTTCAGACTTGTTATGGCACACCTCTGAAGCAGGTGGGATTTAAAGCCAGTTCTCTTTTACTCATATCGTGGTCAATCTGCACCTCACCTCCATTTTCCTATTTTATCTCCATATTCCTTGATACATTTACTCAACAGAAGCCTATCCAATTGCGGAATTTCTGGAAAAAAACAGAGGAAATGTTTCAGGTTTGTTACCCTTCCTCAGGACCATCGACGTCCTGAGGGTTACCTTTGACCAGAAACTGAACTGGAATAGACAAATAAATGCAGGAGCAAGTTACTGCAGATGCTGGAATCTATACTGAAAACAGAAAAATAATACTGGAAATCACAGTGGGTCTGGCAGTATTCAACTAGACTTGAAACGTTAGCTTAGTCTCTCACCATGGATGCTGCCTGATGTGCTGTGATCTCCAGCATAACCAAACAAATACTACAAGAATAAAACAGAGGCTGGAAATCCTGCAGCGAATAACTCAATCTGGTCTTCCTGAAGCCCATCCACCATCTACAATATTTAATCCTTTCTGTGTAAGTCTATGGAAGGAACAACCTGAGTGCGACGAGGGACGAGGGGAGATTGCTCATAACCACATAAAGAGGAGTTGACCCAGGCTATAGCTGGATGACAGATGTCACAGTAAGGTCTCAGACAAACACCAGTGGGTGTGTGAGGATGGGGGAAGATGAACAACAGTGACATACACCATTATAATATATCTCGCAGCACCTGTGTCTATAAATAGCGACCAAGCGGCATCCACGAGAGGTAGCGGGATTGTGCCTACATTCTCCACTTTGGTTTTAGGGGTGGCATAGTGGCACAATGGTTAGCACTGCTGCCTCACAGTGCCAGCAACCCGCGTTCGATTGCACCCTCGGGCGACTGTCTGCGTGGAGTTTGCACGTTCTCCCCTTGCCTGTGCAGGTTTCCTCCGGGGGCTCTGGTTGCTTCCCACAGTCCAAAAATGTGCAGGCTAGGTGGATTGGCCATGCTAAATTGCCCACAGTGTTCAGGGATGTGTAGATTAGGTGGGTTATAGGGGGAGGGGTCTGGGTGGGAAGCTCTGAGGGTTGGGCCAAAGGGCCTGTTTCCACACTGTAGGGATTCTATGATCTATGAATCTAATTAAATATATTTGGGCAGCTACTATTAGGATCCATCTCAAAGCATTTCAGATTCTACATGGACCTGGATAGATCTTTCCCCATACAGGGGGAGACTAGGACTACAGGTATAATCACAGAATAAGCTGTCACACATTTAAAACAGACACAAGGAGTATATTTTTCTCTCAGAGGAGAATGAAGCTGTGGAATCAGAGGGCTGTGAGGCTGTGTGATTTAGTATAAACAAAGCTGAAAGAGATAGATTTTTTAATCAGGAAAGGAATCAAGGGTTATGGGGAAAAGGCAGGAAAGTGGAGCTGAGGATTATTAAATCGGCCATGGTCTCATTGAATGGCAGGGCAGACTCAATGAGCAGAATGGCCTACTTATGGTCTTATTTCTCCAATGAGTAAGCTGACTGTATGAGGTACCACCAAATCTAGCCTGCAATAATCAATTCTGCATAATCTGTTCTGAGGAAGGGTCACCGGACCCGAAACGTTAACTCTGTTTTCTCCTTCACAGATGCTGCCAGACCTGCTGAGCTTTTTCAGCAACTTCTGTTTTTGTTCCTGATTTACAGCATCCGCAGTTCTTCCGGTTTTTATTCTGCAATAATCAGTGTTGTTTTATTCTTAAAGGAGGGTGAAGCTAAGATGCCTTGATCCCTATAATTGAACATTCTGCCAAAGCACATAAAGCATGGCCAATTCGGATTAAGGTAACAGATGGTATCTGGGAAAACATATTGCAGTCTGTCACCACCTCCACAAAATATTATTCAAAATATACACAGATGGAAAGTTCTTTGCCAAACACCTCAAGGAAGGGAAGACTATGATGATGACAGCAGCAGTACATTCGTTGCCTGAGTATAGTGGAAACAATGGCGAATGTCAAAAGGGACTTATGTACGATACTCAAAAAGGAACAATTTATTGGACAATGTGAATGGAGCAGGAACGTGAGATTAATTGGCTAGTTCCCACCAAGAGCTGTCGCAGGTGTATGAGCTTACAAATTAGGAACAGGAGTAGACTATTCAGCCCCTTGAGTCTAGCCCATCCTTTAATAATATCATTGCACCAGCATCACATTCCCATCTATAACCAATAATCTTTGACTCTTGTTCTTCAAGAACCTAGCAATCCAGTCTTAAAAAATAATGAATGAATTTGCCTTCAGCACCCACTGGGGAAGACAGTGTCAAAGACTCAAGACTCTGGGTGACAAATAATTCTCTTTATCTCCACCTTAAATGGAGTTCCCCTGATTTCTAAACTGTATCCCTGAGTTCCAGTCTCTCCCATGAGATGAAAACATCTTTTCAGCATCCACCCTGTCACATCTTCTCAGAATCTTATATTTCTCAATAAGATCACTCTCATTCTTCTAAACTCTAACCGATTCTTCATAATTCTTCATCAAATAACCTCCTCATCCCAAATTGAGTCAATCTTCCATGAACTGGTTCTAACACATCTACATCATTTCTTAAATAACAAGAACAAAACTGGACACAGGACTCCAGATGCAGCCTCATCAATGCTCACTGTAACTGCAGTAAAACATTTTGACTTTTATATTCCGTTCCCCTGAAATAAATGGCAACATTTCATTAGTCTTCCTAATTCCTTGCGATACCTGAGGAATAACTTGGTGTAATTCAGTCCCAGGACACCCAAATCCCTCTGTACATCTGAGTTCTGGAATTTCTCTCCAACCAAATAAAATACTTCTTTTCTATTGCTCCTGCCAAAGTGAATAAGTTCACTTTTTCCATCATTGTGCTCCACTGGGAATTTCTTTTTATCCATTCATATAACCTGTCTATATCCTTTTGCAGAATCCTTGTGCCTTCTTCACAACTTAACTTCCTATCCAACTTTGTGTCAACAGCAAACTTTGCAATCATACCTTGCATCCCTAGGTTCCTTGTAGTGTAGTGGTAGTGTCACTAACTCTAAGCCAAGAGGCCCAGGTTCAAATGCCATCTGCCAAAGAGGTGTGTAAATACATCTCTGAACAAGCAGCATCATAGGAGCAGATGATGCTGCTTGGCCTGCTGTGTTCATCCAGCCCTGCACCTTGTTGTCTCGGATTCTCCAGCATCTGCAGTTCCTACTATCTCTCATCTCTGAACAAGTTGGTTTAAAAATGTACCTTCTGTCCCTTCATCTGAATCATTTATACAAATTACAAACAGTTGAGGTCCCAGCAATCTGATCTGTTGCACTCCGCTGGTTATATCTTACCAACCTGAAAATGACCCAAAAATAGAAATCACTAGGAAAGCTCAGCAGGTCTGGCAGCATCTGTGGAGAGAAATCAGAGTTAATGCTTCAGACCAGGTGACCCTTCCTCAAATGCTGCAAGACCTGCTGAGCTTTTCCAGCAATTTCTCTTTATGTCTCTGATTTACAGCATCCACAGTTTTTTCAGCTCTGAAAATGACCCATTTATGCTTGTTCTTCAATAAAAGCAAAATACTGCAGATGCTGGAAATCTGTAACAAACGCACAATATGACTCTTCCATTTTGGGCTCAAAGCATTAACACTGTTACTCTGTCCACTGTTGCTGCCAGACCTGCTGAGTTTCTCCAGTACTTTCTGCTTTCATACGGCCACTCTTTTTTCCTGCTAGCTAAACAATCCTCCATCCATGTGATTATGTTAACTCTACACCAAGAGTTCTTGTTTTGTGTTGTAATCTTAGACATGGCACCTCATCAAATGCCCTTGGCATGTCTAAGTACATGGCATTGACAATTTCCCCTTTATCTACATTGCTTGTTACTTCATCAAAAAATCTCCAATAAGTTAGGAAGCCACTTTTTTTTCACAAAACCACATTCTCTGCCTAATTACTTTGAGATTCTGTAAAGGCCCTATTATAGCCTTGTTAAGAAAAGATTCGAGCGTTTTTCCTATGACAGATGTTAAGCTAACTGGCCTGGAGTTTCCTACTTTCTGCCATCACAACCATACATTTCTAAAATAAAGGAGTCACACTCACTATTTCTCACTGTTTGAACTTTCCCAGAATCCTTGGAATTTTGGTAAATTAGAACAAAAGAACAAAAGAGCAAAAGAGAAGTACAGCACAGGAACAGGCCCTTCGGCCTTCCAAGCCTGTGCTGATCATCATGCCCTGACTAAACTAAAAAACAAACCTTCTGCCCTTATTCAATCCATATCCCTATATTCCCTCCCTATTCATGTAACTATCCGGATGCCTCTTAAATATCACCAATGTGCCCGCTTCCACCACCTCCTCTATCAGTGCATTCCAGGCTCCTACCACTCTCTGTGTGAAAAACTTTTGTCACACATCTCTCTTAAACTTTCCCCCTCTCACCTTGATCCTGTGCCCCTTGTGATTGAAACTTCAACCCTGGGAAAAAGCCTCTGACTATCCACCCAATCTGTGCCTCTCATAATTTTGTAGACCCCTATCAGGTCTCCTCTCAGCCACCATCTTTCCAGTGAAAACAATCCTAGTCTTTTTAACCTTTCCTCATAGCCAATGCCGTCGAGACTGGGCAACATCCTGGTGAACCTTCTCTGCACTCTCTCCAAAGCTTCCACGTCCTTCTGGTAATGTGGTGACCAAAATTGCACACAATACTCCAAATGTGGCCTAACGAGGGATTTTTAAAGCTGCAGAGATAGTACGAGCTGCAGATGCTGGAGTCAGAGATAACACAGTGTGGAGCTGGAGGAACACAGCAGGTCAGGCAGCATCAGAGGAGCAGGAAAGTTGCTGTTTTGGGTTGGGACCCTTCTTCAGAAATGGGCCAGGTCCTGATCCGAAACATCAACTTTCCTGCTCCTCTAATGCTACCTGGCCTGCTGTGTTCCTCTAACTCCACACTGTGTAATCTTTTATATAGCTGCAACATGGTTTACCAACTTTTGTACTCCATTCCTCGCCTGATGAAGGAAAGCATGCCATATGCCTTCTTAATCACCTTGGCCACCTGTGTTGCCACTTTTAGGGAACTGTGGGCCTGCACGCCCAGATCCGTCTGTATGTTAATGTTCCTAGGGGTTTTGCCATTAATAGTACAATTCACACCTAAATTTGATCCTCTAAAATGCATCACCTCGCATTTGTCTGGATTATACTCCATCTCCCATTTCTGTGCCCAAGTTGCCAATCTATCTATGTCCTGTTGTATCCTTTCACAATCGTTCGCACTATCAGCAATTCCACCAATCTTCGTGTCATCTGCAAACTTACTGATCAGACCACCTATATTTTCCTCCAGATCATTTATACAAAATACAAACAACAGAGGACCTAAGACTGTGGAACACCACTAGTTACTGGTTTCCATTCTGAAAAACATCCTTCCACCATTACCCTCTGTCTTCTAAGACCAAGCCAGTTTTCTATCCATCTAGCCACCCCACCCCGAATCCCATGTGATTTTAGTTTTTGTACCAATATGCCATGTGGAACTTTATCAAGTGCCTTACTAAAGTTCATATAAGCTATAACCACAACCCTTCCCTCATCAATTATCCTTGTCAGCTCCTCAAAAAATTCGATCAGGTTGGTGAGACATGACCTTCCACATACGAAACCATGCTGCCTGTCACGAACGAGTTAACTAATTAAAACCAATATATGTCTTATTTCAGCAGGCACTTCTTATAAAGGGTCTAAGATGAGTTCCATCAGGCCTTAGGCATTTGTAAGCTTTCAGTTCCAACGATTGTCCCCCGGTCCCCATTCCTGGCAATTGTAATATTGTTTTTTTCCTTTATTTATTCACGGGATGAGGACGTCGCTGGCCAGGCCAGCATTTATTGTCCATCCCTAATTACCCAGAGGGCAGTTAAGGGTCAACCACATTGCTGTGGGTCTGGAGTCACATGTAGGCCAGACCAGGTAAGGATGGCAGTTTCCTTCCTTAAAGGACATTAGTGAATCAGACAGGTTTTTCCTGACATTGGATTCATGATCATTGTTAGATTCTTAATTCCAGATATTTATTGAATTCAAATTCCACCATCTGCTGTGATGGGATTCGAACCTTGGTCCCAGAATGTTATCTGGGTCTCTGGATTAACAGTCCAGTGATAATACGGGAGGCCATCACCTCCCCCCATTTTATGTTCCTCCCTCCCTCTCACTCTGACTCAAATTTACCTCTGGGAGGCTATTTGTATCCTCTGCAGTGAAGGCAGATGCAAAATATTGGCCCAAGTCATCTGTCATTTCCTTATTATCAATTATCAATTCCTAAACTCACTCCCTTGGTGTCTAACACTCACTTTACCTATTTTTTTTTTAAAAATGCCTGTTTAAAACTTCTACTTTCTTTCTATTGCTCCATTTTCTCTCTCTGTAATAATCTTTCAATCAGCCCTTGTGGCAGTCATTTCTCACTGCTATCCAAAGTGTTACTTCATTCTGATCTCCAGAACCAAGCTCATCTCTCTCCATTGCAGCAATTCATCCTTGATTAACATAGCCACACATCCACTTTTTTGTAACTTCCTGTCCTTCATGAATGTTTTGCATATTCAAATCCCAATCTGTGTCATCCTATAGCCATGTCTCCATCATGGCTATCAGATCATACATACTTGTTTCTATTTATGCTGTCAATGATCTCTTTTGTTAGGAATGCTAAGGCATTCAGATACAGATAACGTTTTGATTTGAGAACAGGCTAGTCAATGGGACAACCCGAGGGTTTATACACAATAACATCCTTTACTGAAACTAAGATAAAGACAAAACAACTGTGACATGTGAAGGCACATAAGACAAATCAGCTGGTGGAAGAAGTGAGAGAATTGACGATACAGGGTTTAGCTACACTTAACCACAAACAAAATCTCCCCTTGTACATTTTTGAAGAACTGGAGCCTCTTGAGGAACTTTCAATCATTTGGGGGTCAATGTCCAACTGCTGCCAGTAACACTGGGATCTTTACATGCTCACCATTTATACAGCAAGGACATTGTCGATATGGACATCAGTAAGGCGTTCGACAAGGTTCCATATGGTAGACTGGTTAGCAAGGTTAGATCATATGGAATCCAGTGAGAGCTAGCCAATTGGATACAAAATTGGCCTGAAGGTAGGAGACAGAGGGTGGTGGTGGAGGGTAGTTTTTTGGACTGGGGGCCTGTGAACAGCAGTGTGCCACAAAGATCAGTGCTGTGTCCACTGCCTTTTGTCATTTGTATAAATGATTTAGATGTGAGTACAGGAGGTATGGTTAGTAAATTTGCAGAGAGAATCATAAAGTCATACAGCATGGAAACAGACTCTTTGGTCCAACCAGTCCATGCCAAACATTTTCCCAAACTAAACTGGTCCCACCTGCCTGTGCTGGCCCCAAAAGCCCTCCAAACCTTCCCTATTCATGAACTTATCCAAATGTCTTTTAGATGACAACAGTATTGGTGGTGCAGTGAAAAAGGTTAGTTCAAACCACAACAGGGCCTTGATCAGATGAGCTGATTGATTGAGGAGTGGCAAATGGAGTTTGTTTTAGATAAATGTGAGTTGTTGCACTTTGGAAAGGCAAATCAGGGCAGGACTTATACACTTAATGGTAAGGTCTTGGGGAGTGTTTCTGAATACAGAGACCTTGGAGTGCAGGCTCATAGTTCCTTGAAGGTGGAGTTGCATGTAGATAGGACAGTGAAGGTGTTTGGTACGCTTGCCTTTATTGGTCAGTGCATTGAGTATAGGAGTTGGGAGGTCATGTTGCAGTTGTGCAGGACGTTGGTGCACTACATTTATAATACTGTGTTCAATTCTAGTCTCTCTGTTATAGGAAAGTTGTTGTTAAACTTGAAAGGGTTCAGAAAAGACTTGCAAGGATATTGCCGGGGTTAAAGGGTTTCAGCATAAAGGGAGAGGCTGAATAGGCTGGGGCTATTTTCCCTGGAGTTTCAGAGGCTGAGGGGTGACCTTATAGAGGTTTATAAAATCATGAGGGTCATAGATAGGGTCAATAGTCAGGGTCTTTTCTCCAGGGTGAGGGGGTCCAAAACTAGAGGGCATAGGTTTAAGATGAGAGGGAAAAGATATAAAATGGACCTAAGGGGCAACTTTTTCACACAGAGGGTGGTGTTTGTATGGAATAAGCTGCCAGAAGAAGTGGTAAAGGCTGGTACAATTACAACATTTAAAAGGTATCTGAACAGGTATACAGATAGGAAGGGTTTAGAGGGATGTGGACCAAATGCTGCCCAATGCTGGGACCAGATTAATTTAGGATACCTGGTCAGCATGGACAAGTTGGACTGAATGGTCTGTTTCCATGCTGTACATCTCTATGACTCCTTGACTCTAAGAGAAAAATTATCTTAACCATATGCCGAAGGGATTGGATCCACACATGGAGAAAATTAATTTAAATTGATGGGTTACAGGACACAAGAATAATCATTGAAGCTTTGCTGGCTATGGAATGCTACTATTGAGCAGCAAATTAAGCCTCTTTCCAAAGGGTTATTATTGAGATAAAAGAAATCCCACAAGATTATGCTGTTTTACTTTATGCTTAAAATGTTACAAATTAAAGTCTGCTCAGTGGTTCTACACTTCCTTTCAATTTTGTTTTTTTTTACAGAACATAGCTGCAGACAGGGAAATCCAAACAGAAACTTTAAGAAATCAAAAGCTGAATTAAATAGTGATAGTAACTGCTAAAATCCTGAACAACAAGCCCCTGACAATGTGATGGAATCAGAACCCCTTGAAGACAATCTGATGAATTCTAATTGCGGATGTGTACAAATTGTGCTCACAGTCACATCACAATCTATTGTTATGGAGAGAGAGCTGTGTAAAGGTTAAATATTTCAGTAGCCTGAGACTAAAAGATTTCATTTTACATAATATTTTACAGCAGAAGATCTTTAATCCTCTTAAAACAAATCATTTCAATATGAGGACGTGACTAGAGATCCAGACAGTGAAATTTAACAAGACCTGAAACCTGGAATAAATATCACGAGGCATGATTGACACATGCTTGTTGTTCCTGTGTAGCTGGTAAATATCAAGGCTACCCTGCAGCAAAGGGTCACAGCATCACATTCTTCTCTCTGAAGACAGAGCATTCAACACTTTCAGGTCTGTTGATGACTAGATGTGCATCACTCTTCCTCTGTGACAGTGGATCATGAACTCAAGGTAGTTCATGTATTCTTACCAGACTGTAGAGTGATTCTCGCATTAGGGAGAGATGACTGGTGGTGGTTTAACCTGAGGGTCACCATGCCTCAGACCAGGGCAAACTTGAGGAGAGTCCCACATGGTAACCACAGCTAGTAGAGGAATTGAACCCACACTATTAGCATTGCTTGACATCACAAACTAGTCACCCAGCCGATTGAGGTAACCGACCCCTTACACTGAGCTGGGAGATGTTGCCTCAGTCTGGAAGGCTCAGTCCCGACAGACACACGGGTGGTACCATCTATTTCCAATTCTGTAGCTACAGCAGGTGGAGGCTTTCAGAGAGGATGTCATACTGAGCCAGAAAGTTCCAACACTTTGTGACTATTTTATAGTGAAGGTCAGGGAATCCTGTGAACACTCTAAGTCAATAAGCCTCCACTTGGAGCCATAGAACATAGAACAGTGCAGCACAGTGCAGGCCCTTCGGCCCATGATGTTGTGCCAACCTATTATCCTACTAAGATCAATCTACCCTGCATACCCTACATTTTACTATCCTCCATGTGCCTATCCAAGAGTCGCTTAAAAGTCTGTAAAGTATCTGACTCCACTTCCACTGCTGGCAGCGCATTCCACACACCCACCACTCTCTGTGTAAAGAACCTGCTTCTGACATCTCCCCTATACCTTCCTCCAATCACCTTAAAATTATGCCCCCTCGTAATAGTCATTTCTGCCCTGGGAAAAAGTCTCTGGCTATCCACTCTATCTATGCCTCTCATCATCTTGTACACTCCTCTCCTCTTCCTCCCCTCCTCCTCCTCCATCTCCCTACTCACCACTCCCTACCCTCCCTCTTCCAGTAACATCCTGCTGTTTATCACTTCTTTTCAATCTCACTGCCATGACACAGTCCAAGGGGGAGATGCAAACTATGTTACCCATGTCTGGGAGCAAGTGCTGTCAGTAACATCCATGAACTCAGAATTCATTCCCTCAGTCAGATTAACTACCTCCAGGCAATGCTAGTCATTGATAGTCAGCATGGCTTTGTCAGAGGGAAGTCATACCTAACAAATTTATTAGAATTTTTTTGAAAAAATGTGTGGGTGAGGGAATTTCAGTTGACATAGTTTATATGGATTTTAGCAAAGCTTTTGATAAGGTCTCACATGGGAGACTGGGAAGGTGAAAGCACATGGAATTGTAGGAAACTTGGCAAGATGGATCAGAAACTGGCTTAGTAATAGGACACAAAGGATAGTGGTAGAAGGCTGTTTGAGCGACTGGAGGCCTGTGTCCAACAGTGTACCACAGGGATCAGTACTGGGACCTTTATTGTTTGTTATATATATAAATGATATAGATGAAAATATGAGGGGAATGTTAACCAAATTTGCAGACCACACCAAGATTGGTAGGGTGGTTAATAGTGAAGAAGATGATTGTAGGTTACAGGAAGATGTACACGGGTTGGTGAGGTGGGCAGACCAATGGTGGATGGTATTTAACTCTGATAAGTACAAGGTGATGTACTTTGGAAGATGGAACAAGATGGGGGAGTATTTAATGAATGGTAGGACACTGGGTAGCTTACAGAAACAGACGGATCTTGTGGTAATTATTCACTGATCCCTGAAGTCAGCATAGCACGTGCATAAGATAGTTAAGATGGCATTTGGGACACTTGCTTTCAAAAGTCGTGATATAGAGTATAAGAGCAAGGAGGTAATGATGGAGTTATACAGAGCATTGATTAGGCCACAACTGGAGTACTGTGTGCAGTAGAGGCAATGGCCTAGTGGTATTATTGCTGCACCGTTAATCCGGAGACCCAGATAATGTCCTAGGGACCCAGGTTCGAATCCCACTGCTGCAGATGGTGGAATTTGAATTCAATAAATATCTGGAATTAAGAATCCAATGATGACCATGAATCCATTGTCGATTGTCAGGAAAAACCCATCTGGTTCACTAATGTCCTTTAGGGAAGGAAACTGCCATCCTTACCTGGTCTGGCCTACATGTAACTCCAGACCCACAACAATGTGGTTGACTCTTAACTGCCCTCTAGGCAATTAGGGATGGGCAATAAATGCTGCCTAGTCAGCGATGTCCTTGTCCCATTAATGAATAAAAAAAGAAGTTCTGGTCACCTCACTACAAGTACAGAGGAGATTCACAAGGATGTTGCCTGGGATGGAGAAATTGAGCTATAAGGAGAGAGGCTTAGCCTGTTTTCTTTAGAGCAGAGAAGACTGAGGGGGACATGTTTGAGGTGTATGAGATTATGAGGGATATGGACAGGCTGAATAGAGAGCAGCTGTTCCCCTTGGTTGGGGGATTAGTCACGAGACAGCATAGTTTTAGGGTAAGGAGCAGGAGATTTAGGTGGGACAAAAACGAAGTTGCTGGAAAAGCTCAGCAGGTCTGGCAGCATCTGTGGAGGAGAAAACAGAGTTAACGTTTCGGGTCCGGTGACCCTTCCTCAGAACTCAGTTTTTTTAGTTTTTATTTGAGATTTAGGTGGGATTTGGGGAGAAACCTTTTTCACTCAGTAGGTGATGGGAATCTGAAATGCACTGCCTGGGAAGGTAGTGGAGGCCAGAAACCTGACAACCTTTAAAAAAACATTTGGATGAGCACTTCAAATATCATAACATTCAAGGATATGGGACTAGTGCAGGGAATTGGGATGAGGGTACTTTTAGTGGTAGTTATGTTGGTACAGACTCGATGGGCTAAAGGGCGTTTTCTGTGCTGTGCGAATTCATGAATCTGTGAATTTTCCACTTCAAGCCTGTTTGGAAACTAATAATTTCTGCAATTGCAGCCAGAGCCAAAGCAATTAGGCTGTAACCACCTCAAAGTATCAGATGCTTGCACTCAGTGTGCGTGAGCTTGTGTGGGAAGGTGGATTTCGTGAGGGTCAGGGAGAGAAATCATGGGTCCCACTGCTTCCCCTTTATCCAAGCCCCTTTACCTGTTCCATCCTTTAATCTGTCAATTGATTCTGACACACACATACACGCATCCACCCAGCCACACTAACCCACACCACCCGTGTGTTATACACAAAATGTTTCCACACTCCAGCACCATCTCGAAACACTGAAGATGATGCAAGATTTCACTGCAATAGAGTTCATCCTTCCCTCTTCTCCTTGTTACTCTCCGCTACACCTCCGTGCGCTGCTTGACATCGGCCAGGGTCTCAGTAACTGGCCCCTGGGTCTCGGTTACAGGCTTCTGCATGGTGTTGAAGATAGGTGAAGGTTTGGCCTTGCTAACTTGGCAGAAGGAGAATAGATTTCCAAAATAAAGTGGGTTCACACAAGTCACCAGCTGTCAGACTGTTTCACAAAAGTATTTGGACCAAGAAGTTATTAGAGTTCTTCAAAGAGGGACACCTGGTGGTGTGAAGAATTATTTTTAAATTGAAAAGCTGTTTTTGTTTTGGTCACTTTGTGATTAAATTTAGCATAATTCTTTTTGCTCAAAGAAAGGGGGATATGTGATGTTACTAATTTTACATGGAATATGGAAATATACATGGATAATTTTGCTAGTTGTTGTAAGATATAGAATATTAAGAATCATTCTGATTACTTTTCATTAGTTTTGTTTAAGGATTCTCTGTAGACTTTTAAATTCCTTTTTAATGAAGGGGATCCATAATTTAGCAAGTAGTTAACTGTGTGTTTGGTGTTAATTGATTAATTAATTGACTCAGTCATTAAAAGAGGGAACAGGAGTGGGGCAGGCGTGTGGGATGTGCTGTCGGACTGGGTGGCATAAATTATAAAAAATAAGAAACAGTTCAGACTAAGTGGCAGGTGGTGGTTAATCAATGAAAAGGATGCCGCAGGTGATTTGTGATCGGAAAAAACATCCATTTGTATGTAAGAGCACTTCTGGATATAAAAAAAGACTGTATGGAGGTTTTGGTGGCACAGTGGTAGTGCCCTCACCTCTGGAGCAAGAGACCCAGGTTCAAGTCCCAACTGCTCTAGAGGTGTCTAATAACATCTCTGAACAAATTGGTCAGGAACATATCGGTAAGGCTGACTAGAGACAATATAGTGGTGTGATGGTAGCATCCCTACCCCTCAGCCAGGAGGTCTGGGTTCAAGTCCCACCTACTGCCGGGGAGTATAATAACATTCCTGGACAAACTGAATGGAAAATGTAAGTAAGGCTGAGTAGGTAAAGAAAATGTGACTAGGGTTCTGCCTTACTGACTGGTTTGGATCCATATTGACACTGGTTTGATAGTTGATGCTATCCCATGACTATATCGCTCTCTGTGTACACTGTATTCTTCCAACAGATAATCAGTAAATGCTACAAACACCCTCACCTGCCTGACATCCAATCTGGCCAATACTAAAAATGTACCACAGTGAATATCGTAGATGTCACGTTGCAGGCACGTTTGTAGAAATTACACCAGATGCTACAAAGCTGCACTTCATAGCCTTGGTCTGCATTCACAGCAGTAAAACATTTCATGGAATTTTTGAAAATTCAGCTGTTTCATCAATGACCTTCCCTCCATCATAAGGTCAGAAGTGGGGTTTTTCACCGATGATTGTGCTATGTTCAGCATCATTTGCAACTCCTCTCAATCTGAAGCAGTCCATGTCCAAATGCGACAAGATCTGGACAATATTCAGGCTTGGGCTGAAAAGTGGCAAATAACATTCACGCCATATAAATGCCAGGCAATGACCATCTCCAATAACAGACAATCTAATCACTGCCCCATTACATTCAAAGACGTTATCAACACAGAATCCCCCACTATCAGCATTCTGGAGGGTTACTATTGATCAGAAACTCAACAGGAGTAGGCATATAAATGCAGTGGCTACAAGAACAGGTCAGAAGCTGGGAATACTGTGGTGAGTAACTCACTTCCTGACTCCTCAAAGCCTGTCTGCCATCTACAAGGCACAAGTCAGGAGTGTGATGGAATACTCCCCACTTGCCTGGCTGGGTGCAGCTCCAACAACACTCAAGAAGCTTGACACCATCCAGGACAAAGCAGCCGCTTGATTGGCACCACATCCACAAACATCCCACTCCCTTCACCACCGACGCTCAGTAACAGCAGTGTGTACTATCTACAAGATGCACTGCAGAAACTCACCAAAGATCCTCAGATCGCACCTTCCAAACCCACGATCACTTCCATCTAGAAGGACAAGGGCAGCAGATACGTAGGAACACCACCCCCTGCAAGTTCCCCTCCAAGCCACTCACCATCCTGACTTGGAAATATATCGCCGTTCCTTCACTGTCACTGAGTCAAAATCCTGAAATTCTCTCCCTAAGGGCATTGCGGGTCAATCTACAGCTTGTGGGCCGCAGAGGTTCAAGAAGGCAGCTCACCCCCACCTTCTCAAGGGCAGCTAGGGATGGGCAATAAATGCTGGCCAGCACCCACATCCCACAAATGAATCAATAAAAATGTTTAACTATAGAATGAGATCATTTAGTTCCTCATGACTGTATCAGCATTTGATCTACACCAGACCAAACAAGTGTCATTAATTGATATGCAGATGAACATGAAGCAGATTATATGTTAAACTGCTAATTACCACTGAAGCTGTGAATAATAACTATAACTTAGCAATTTATATTATACACAGTGTTTTCACCCTGATTTAAAAATAATATCTTTAACGTTTAATCATTTTATAAAAAGTATAAGATCAAATTGCCTCAAACATTATTCATGAGATTTATTTATCTGCTAACTTCCTTGGAAGTATTTTTCTGGGGTTATAATATCACTTCAGCCTGGAAGCCAGATTATTTGCATACTTTGTTCTCTATTCTCAATGTTTTGGATTCTGGAGTAATAATACCCTTTAGGATACCCAAAGGAAACAAGTTCACACTTCAGTAAGTGAGAACTATTTGCATATGTACGGCACAAAAACTTGACAGTGGCTCACGATAATAATCTGCTATTAAAAAGTCTGATTGTGAAAATTCAAATTGTAATTGCAGGGATCTTACAGATAATAACATTTTGTATTGAATGTAATAAAGTATCTTTCTTTGGCTGTGTCAAATATATCCTTCCAATAACTTTTACCTGTTTCTCCAATTAATAAATTGATATGCAATTTCTGTGAATGTTGTTACAGAGAAGGGGAGCTCAAATGGAAGAAAATCCCTGATATTCACTTTATAAGTAACAAGTAACAATTTATTTATTTAATCTTAAGAGTGAAAAAATTAACAGAAATACTAACAAACTGAACAATTCCTCCCTAACTCTTAACTATTCCCTAACTGAACAAACTTCTACGGTAACGCTATTCCAATAAACACAAATCCCACTTACATAACCCCAGTAGTAAAAAAAAATTAAAACTTTGTCTCTCAAAGTCCACACAGAATGTGTATTCCAGAATGTTCTGCCTTCTCCACTGTTTCTCCAGGCATTAACACCTTTCTTCCGTTGATCCTGCTGTCAGGGATGTTTTCTCTGTGAAGACTCTTAGCTAGAAGTGCTGTCTCACATTTTATGGATAAGATGGTGCTTTTTCAGAGAGCTTAATGATTTTATTTCTCAGATGGCTCTCACATAGATTGTCAAAAACCCTCTCCTTATATACCTTGGGTGACATATCAATTTTCTTACAATAGCATTGGTTCGAGGCTGTCAAAACCATCAGATTTAAATTCAATCGGCTTTCAATCGCTAAGTGCTTGGTTTAAATTAATTGACTGATTCCAGCTTGTTGCCAAAACATCAAGACAAGCCTAAGATTTCAAATCACACAGCCAATTGATACACATTTCCATTTTAGAACTGGCTGTACATCTTCAGCTACATACAGACACTTTTTTCTGTATAAGTATCTAAGCTTAGATACGATGGGACGTCCAACTGTGTTGGCTTTGTGTATCTTCGGAAGGCAGCAGAAGTCTCCTGTGTGAGATGTGTACAGAATGAGAGTGCACAGGATACTCTGAAGGTCTGGATCAAAGGTTTTGATCAGTCTGTTGAGTTGACAGGTGTGTTCTTTGGTCGGATCGGCAGGTAGGTGTCTGTAGTGTTGTCAGTACACTCCCCTGCAGTAGTCCGTTCTATTCTGTACAACAATGGCTCCTCCTTTGTCTGCTGGTTTGATGACAATGTTGCGGCTGGTCTTGAGAGCACGGATGGTGTTGTGTTGTGCCTAAGAGATGTTCTGCACTACCTTGTGAGCGCAGCTGATGAATCTGCGTTAACGTATTTCCTGACGGATTGAGCATATACGTCGAGCCTCAGGCAGCAGCCTTCTGGATACATTCAGTTTAACTCTTTCTTCTTTGGTCACTGCACCACGGATCTCTCTGTGGAATGTTTCAGTTTGTTGGTTGTCTCATTGGACTTGCTGCTGATATCTGGGGCTTGCTGAAGAATTCCCAGAGTCTAAGTCGCCTGATGCATTCCTCTGTGTCTACGACAAGATCAATGGACTCCATTTTGGGAGGGGGGCAGAAATTGAGCCCATGGCTGAGAATTTTGATTTCATCAAGTTGAAGGATATGGTCAGACAGGGTGATGATGGATTTCCCTGTGGTGGTACCAGGGGTGATGCCAAGTTTCTCCAGTTTCCTGTTCTTGGTGTGCATGTAGATGGTGTAGTTCTGTTACCTCATCTGCTTGGCAGCGTCTCGTAGCTGGTCTGCTGTAGAATATGGACTTTATCTCGATTTCAAGGTTACAGCATCTGCTATAGAGCTGGTGTATGAGATGATTGAGGAATGTGCAAGAGGTGCGACAGCAGAATCTCTCAGCATAGTTTGGGTTGTAGGTCGACTTGTGCGTGTTCGTGATCTGTAATCTTTTCGGGATCTTCTCTGTTTTCTTGCATTTCTGTAGAAACGTGATGACTGTGTCAATGTGCACAATCTTCCTGGAGATCCTCTCCACTTTGAGCCGGCAGTTGGTGGTGTTGATGGTAGCCATGATTTAATTGGATTATAGGTCATCCCTTTGCCTGTTTTTCAGCTGTTGACACTTGACTCACACCATCTGATATTTTTAGTCACCTGCAGACACTTGTTATTTGACACTCCACTCACACCAGTTGTATGATCTTTTGATCTCTCTGCCCTTGATCTCTCTGCCTATAAACTCTGTGTCTCTGTGCCCTTGTCTCTCACTTTACCTGATGCAGGGACAGCGCTCTGAAATCTTGTGATTTCAAATAAACTTGGTGCCATGTGACTACTGAGTTCCTGTTTCCACTGACTTCCTGTAGAAGCCTTCACCCTACCACCACACCGTCCGCCCTCTCCTCGCGAATGTTTACCTTTAACCTCTCTGTATGTTGTCCATTAATTCTCCTCCTCACTATAAAGTATTCTGAGAAATCTTCCGGTTCATGATGAGTGCTAGAAATGTAAGGTATAGACGATGACAGTGTGGTGAGAGCTACCTCCATCATTAAGTGCTGTTATTATCCCTTGTTTAACTGTGTCGAAGGGCATTGGGAGAGGCAAGCAGAAGCAAAGACTTAGTTGGCCCACGAAAGGTCCCAGAGACAATATCAGCCTGTGAATCATATACCTTCCCAACCCACTCTCTTCCTCTAGTGCAGCACAGATGGCCAATTCAGAGTCGGACTTAATGCCAAAGAAATTGGCCACACCTACACAGACAGGGCCTAAAGCTCCCACTCTGCGTCCCAGAGGAACAGTAAGTTTGGGTGGACAGCTTTTCATTTCCAATCCCAGGATGTAGTTAGACACAATGAGCAATTCTCTTTGACCTCCATTTCCCATGGCTAAAGGATTTCAGTAATTTCAAAAACGCTATTATCTAATTGCCTTTAAGACATTATAAGTTTTGTCATTTGGGGCACAAGCTTGTGGGAGTTGAAGATTGGACAAGAAGAATGTACCACTGAATGTCATTTCTCCTTTTTAAATCCTGAGTTGACATATTTTATTGCCTAATTTTATGAGTAAATTAAATATCAATTTCTGAAGATGCATGCCTCATTTTTTATTCCATGATTTCAATGTTGTTCAGGTCCATTTTAAAACTTGCTTGTCCCGTGCATACTCTATGGTTAAATTATCAATCCTGTTAACTAGAGCTGGGGTTGGAAATTCTCCTTAGAGTACCACCTGATCCTCTATTGCAGGAATTGGTGTTGAACTGGGCAGAGATAGAGTACTAAAGATGGTAGATAATACAGAGGAGTTCTGTAGAAAATTGGAAGATAAAGTTTGAGTAGGGCAAAGGCAAAATGAAATTAGTGAGGGAATCTGAAAAGGAAGTCATTTTAGAATCTCTGCAGTGCATAAAGAAGCCACTTGGCCCATTGAGTCTGTACTGACCCTTCAAAGAGCCTCCACCCAGACCTCCATAACCCCACATGGCCAATCCACCTAACCTGCACATCTTTGGACTGTGGGAGGAAACTGGGGCACCTGGAGGAAACCCACACAGAGGGTTTGTTGAAGTTATCCATCTTTCATGAATGACAAGCTTGTTGAACATAACTTGTCTAACCAAGCCTGTGCCTAACTGTAACAGGTGGCCATGGCAGCTCAGTGGTTAGCCCTGCTGCCTCACAGCATCAGGGACCTGGGTTCGATTCCACCCTCAGACAACTGTCAGTGTGGAGTTTGCACATTCTCCCTGTGTTTGTGTGGGTTTCCTCCCACAGTCCAACAATGTGCAGTTTAGGTGGATTGGCCATGCTAAACATCATAGGATGGGATGGTCTTTGGTGGACACTCACTGGGCAAAATGGCCTCTTTCTACACTGCAGGGATATAAGAGTTAGGTAGACTTTTGACAGATGAGGGAGTTAAGGCGTCTGGGGGAAGACAGGAAAGTGCTGTTGACATCACAACCATGATATTGTTGCATGGCAGAGCAGGGCTCAATAGGCCAAATGGTCTCCTCCTGCTGCTCAGCCCTACAAGCAAGGGGAAGAAACAGGCATACAGAGGAAAGATAACACAGTGTGGTGCTGGAGGAACACAGCAGGCCAGGCATCATCAGAGGAGCAGGAAAGCTGACATTTCAGGTTGAGACCCTTCTTTTGAAGAAGAGTCCAGGCCTGAAATGTCAGTTTTCCTGCTCCTCTGATGCTGCCTGGCCTGCTGTGTTCCTCCAGCTCAACACCTGGTTATCTCAGACTCCAGTATCGGCAGTTCTTACTATCTCTGAGGCATACAGAGGAATTTGGAACATTCAACGTTTTACTACATTAAAGGCACAATATGGATACCGGGGGAAATTCTTTAGTTAATTATTGGAACATCAAGGAACACATCTTCGAGATTTCTGGAGAGTGACTCAGTACCCTCACCCAATAAGTAAAATGTTGTGTGCGCTGAGTAACAGTAGCAGGGGCGGATTATCAAGCAGTAATCTAATAAAGAAGGTCAGCTGAAAGCACAAACCATTTCGCAATGTTGCCTGCACTTCAGTACAGGTTTAGACATAAATCTGTATTATTCATTGCAACACATTATCCCTTTTCCCTTCAGTCATGAGTTTACTAATCTTATGGCTTTTGGATGTGATCTCATGTGGTTAAATTCCTGTGGGTTTTTTTTTATATCGCATCATAAGCTATTATGATATGTTCACCTTTCTTAAATGCAATTATGAGCCTTCATATGGTGGATTTGGTCATTTCATTTTCTCAAATTTTTTTAAAAGGTGTGTTATAATTCTTTCTGAGTTTCTCTGGTAATTTAACTATTTCAAGCAGTGCATTGTGATATTAGAACTGGGCTATAAGAGTGACGTTACTGCTTTATGCTTGCTTGGGACATTAGCCATCATTTTAGCACAAGATAATATTAAACTCTCAGGGTTTAGCTAATCTGTACAAGGCTGACTGGTTGCATTACAGTGTCTGCTGAGCCCCTTGTCTGGACTGGTGCACATTCATCACCTCCCCATATAACAGAGTTTCAAAAAACTACCCTAACGGCCTGGAACTTTATCCTGGATTCTAAAATTCAGCTGTATGTGGCCCCCAAAGTATCTCAAGAAAGAGAAAACACTCACTAAAGCAAACTGCTTATCTGTGTATTTTGGAAAAATAACTGTATATCTTTCATTCATACAAACTCCTGGAGCACAGGAGTTAATCAGCAAGATTTGAAGCAGCAAAGTGGTGGACAAAATGATAGCACTCAAAAAAATGTGCTGTCTGATAAGTGCGAGCTCTCTGTAATGTGAATGTGAGGCTTGTTGACTTTCCTGACCCTTAACCCACAAGACAAAGAAACAGAGATAGTAGGAACTGCAGATGCTGGAGAATCTGAGATAACAAGGTGTAGAGCTGGATGAACACAGCAGGCCAAGCAGTATCAGAGAAGCAGGAAGGCTGACGTTTCGGGCCTAGACCCTTCTTCAGAAAAATAAACATTGCATTGCATTCAGACAAAGCAACATTTTGCTTTAAACTTCAAACAAAATAAGTGCAGAAGAGAAGAAAGGCTTTACTGAAGAAGGGTCCTGACCCGAAATGTCAGCTTTCCTGCTCCTCTGATGCTGGCTGGCCTGCTGTGTTCATCCAGCTTCACACTGTGTTATCTCTGACTCCAGCATCTGCAGTTCTTACTATCTCTGAGATGGGCTGAATGATCTCTTTCTACACCGTAACAATTCCGTGATTCTGAAAATACATTTATGGAAGAACTAACATTTGAACTGACAGTTAAAACTTAATTTTGGCTCATGGCATTTAAAAATCACTGACAAATTGAAGAGTCAGCAGACATGAAACATTAATTCTGATTTCTTTCCACGGATGCTGCCAGACCTGCTGAGCTTCTCCAGCAATTTCTGTTTTTATTTCAGATCTCCAGCACCTGCACTTCTTTGTTTTATCAAATTGGATCATGATAATTTAAACTTATTGCTCTTCTGAATGTTCAATTACAATTATGTTCATGCAGTATCAGAATGTGCTCTTTGTAAAAGTTGTATAATCCTGTTACTACATAAAGGTGTAAATAAAATCTCTCATCATTGGATTTTACTCTTCAGCCTCTATCTTACATTCTCATTTCTCTGCTGCAGGGATTGAAATAGTTGATTAAAATCTCTTAGAAATATTGTTAGTTTTAGCTTTTTCAGATTTAGAGTCTTTGAATTGGCAGCAATTGATCTTTCGGTTCCCTTAGATTTATACTCCTATCAAAACACTTCTAGTGCCATGATGATGGAGAGACTCAAAGCCAGTGGAGTAAGTTGAAAATAAAAACCGAAAGAACTGCGGATGCTGTAAATCAGGAACAAAAACAGAAGTTGCTGGAAAAGCTCAGCAGGTCTGGCAGCATCTGTGAAGTAAAAAACACAGTTAACGTTTCGGGACTTTTTTCTTCACTGATGCTGCCAGACCTGCTGAGCATATCCAGCAACTTCTGTTTTTGCTGTGGAGTAAATTGTAAATGCCATAACGTATTAATGATTGAGACGTTCAGAGAATGAGTGAAATACTCAGCAGGACATATGGTATCACAGAAACAGAGGTAATGTTTCAAGGTGAATGAAATGTTTACTCTGTTTCCCTTTCTATTGATGCTGTATCCTTAGCTGTTTCCAGCACTTTCTCTCTTTTTTTCAGTCTTCCAGCATGTGTTATATTTTACTTCTGTGTTAGAATGATTGTTAGCTTATATGTTCAGGTGTTAGTCTCAGAAGAACTCTCTGATGCCAGACCTTCACTTCATGGTTCGGAGAAAGGGAAATTAAGAAAGAAATAAAAGTTGGTCAGGCCTGGCAAAGGTCGGGAAGATCGATCAAAGTTTTCATTAGAAATTCAGCAATGGAGCATTGTGGCCAGACTCAGAAAACAGAAACTGGAGGGCAAGGAAAGTGTTGCTCCAAAACAGCAAAAGGCTCATTGAACATGATAGTCATCATTCGGAACAGGTTTGAAAAGCCAAATGGTCTTCACCAACTCCATTCACAAGGAGACACTGGGACCTAGCACATACCATCAGAGTCAGGTCGCTGGGGGCGGGGAGGAGACCTGACTCACCCTCTGGATTGGGGTCCTCTCGAGCAGCTTGCATCCTGCTCACTGTATGTTTTAGATCGAATCACAACAATGACAATGCTCTGCACATTTCACCAGAGCCACTGAAAGTGTGGTATAATTTCTATAGTCAGCACTAGACTGCTTTTTCTACCCTAGGCTAATTGCTATGTACCCTCCTTAATGAGCAGTGACCTTTTTGATTTATTCTCACAGGAGCAGTGTGGCCTGTAGACTCTACCTAGAACTAAAGACAGTAAAATGTGTGAATGACACACACCAGTCAGACCCATCCTTCCCTCCTCTAGTACAAGCAGGACCATAATTCCACGTAAGACTGTTTACTTTTACCATATTTCCTTCTGGGTGGTGACATGGTAACTTCGATTTGGTGTTCTTCCTCTCTGGTGAGCATGTCCCTCATGCCCACTTCTGTTTGCGGGATTCTTTCTTAGGAAAGCAAATGAGGAAAGATACTTCTTACTGGTTCACTTCAAGCTAAAACGTCACACAAAGGCTGAACACATTCAAAGCTCATCAGCTCAAACCTATTGATTTTGCGCTCATCAGGACAATTCTCAAGAACATCAATTCAAATGGAAAACCAGCATTTATACTACACAAGAACATTGCTGATTGGTTGTGATGTGGACCCTGATCAGTAGAGATGCTGTCATGATGCATGCACTAGTTAATAATGATTGACAGTTAATGGTTAGCATTTGAACCAGCAAATAGATGTCTTCTATTTTGTTGAGTTGAAACAAGCACAGTGTGAGTACATGTTCTTTCCATCTGCAAAGAACAGGACTGCACTACAATAGAGTGCATAGTTTCCAGTACACCCGAGTGTACCGCAATGCAAGCCTGACTAGTAACATCGTTACATACTTAAGATTATATGTTAAATATTGTTTAATTAGAGAATCACATCAAATATTGCTCTCACTGATCTCAAACTCTGTTCGAAAAACATGCACATAAGTTACTGCTGTTTTCTACAACCTTAAGTCAAGTTCAGTTGCCAAAAGTCTGAGCCAGTAATTCTTTATCTCATGTTCGTTCATTTGCAAATTCATGATTCTTCAAGATTTGTTGAGTAGTTCTGTTTTCTGCCAGAAGTTATTTCTAATGGCACTGAGCTGTATTTGATTAGGTGTAACTCTGGTGTATCTGAACCCACGCTCTGTCTGCTGTATGAAAGAGAGACGTTGTTTCGTCCCCTCCTCTCTCACCCATAAAACTCTTAGAATTCCAGACAGACGGACAGATGCACTTCCAAAGCATTTTGAGTAAATGCGCATCAGGGATGTCCAAATCTTTGGGATGAGCTTAACTTTATGACAATTCTTGAGAGAATATCCTTTAGGAGCTCTGTGTTTTGAGCAGCTGCAATTGTGATGAAGTTGTAATGAAATATTCCCGGCCTTTTGGTCCCTAGAGCTTTACTTCTTGCATAGGAAAAGCAACTAAAATACTTTTGAGAGTAACCACCATCTCAGGAATGCTCACAAGTAAGGCCTAAAGTGATTGTCACATTTTAAGTTCTGCCATTTTGGTGAAGGTCTGAGTATGGTATGGATTGAGGATGTAATTGTGGAAGTTAATCAGTGACGTGGATCCAAACCAGGTCATCCCGAGTACCTCAGATTGTGACTCTCAATGACCAAACATTAAACACCATCAAGTCTTTCCCACCAGTTTCCAGGCTTATTGTTTTGGGCTTGCTCTATGCATTCTAAAAACATCAAAATTGTTCACCATCTTAAAATTTCCATCTTCAGGACAAGGGTGGAGATGGATGGATTTCAGAGAAAGGATGAAAAAAGGTTTAGGTCTAGCAATTTTAAAAAAATCTTTCATTTTTAATATCTTTGCTAAAAAGAAGGAAATATGCATTTCAAATTTGTGGGAACAGAGACTGATGAATTCAAATGCTCCTCTCTGCAAACCAAACCAATTTGTGAGCCTGCAACTGGTAGTAGCTCATTACTATCTGAGCCAGTCTGCCTTCTGTAAGATTACAGCGCACATCTCTGGAGACAGCTACATCAGCCTGGGGTCAGGTCTACCAACAGCTAGGGCACTGCTCCCTGCATATACCAGGCTACAGGAGGTAGCTCTGTATTTCCTGGGATGCAAACTGCAGTTGCTTTGGTCCATGAGAATCTGTTCAAAGGGCATGTCTTGGTCCCTCTGCCAAATGGATTACAAATGAATAGGACAAAGGGGGATCCCTATATCATTATCTCCTATTTCTAGAATTATATCAAGGGAGGCAGGGTGCTGCGTGTTGCTGGGGGATATGGTAGGAGAAGGTTCAGACAGCCTGGATAGATCATTGTGACTGCCGTTGCAACATCCTTGCTCATTGCTGATTATCTTAATTTTGAACTGCCAATGACGCAAAGTAAGGATTATTCAGGGGTTATTTCGGCTTTGTGTGAAGGCGTGAACAAGGCAGTGATGAATTTTTCTGGCCCATTTTACATTTCTGCTCGTTTTATTACCGCCTGGGAAATCAGCAGGAGATGTAAAACTAGCTGCTAATTCACAAGTGTGCAGTTAACATCATCAGATAAAACACAAGTTACCCACAGCAATTCAGGGATGTCAAAAGTAGTTTATCACATTTGGTCAAAGTTTACATAAGCTGCACAGGATTCCAATGGCTGCTAACATTCATAAATGTTCATTAAAACTGTTTACTGCTGATAGTGATACATACTTCGAGGAAATGTTTAACACTGCCACACAACGCTGGCATGTACAAGATGGGCCAAATGGCCTCTTTCCCTGCTGTTTAAAAATTAAGACTCCAACACCATAATGAAGCTACTATTCTCAATGTCTGGTTAAAGTTAATTAAAATTCCTCAACAAATTAAACACCCAAGTCTAGTTTGACTTAATCTGGGATATTTGCAGTCATCTAAAATTTAATAAATACATTGCTGTGAAATCTAGTTCATGGCTCATGAGTTTTATAAAATAACTTCAGTTTGAGAATGTAACATTTAAACTATAGGTTGAGAAGGTCCAAAACAAGGAGACAAAGCTCTAAAAGGGAGTGTAGTTTACATAGGTAAAGAGCTGGAGACAAAGGTATGCAGTGCAGAGGGATATTCTGTTTTGAGAATTCAAGCTAAATTAGTTTAAAAACAATCAGAGAACACTGAAAAGTTGTAAAACACATTTACTTCAACAGATCAAAGTAGAAATTGTAAAAGTCACATAAGTAAACTGAAAGCCAAGTCAAGGACAGGCCAGAACAAACAGCATTGTCCTCAAAATGAGTAGAGCTTAGAATGGATCTCTAGTTTCAACTTAAACAGTTCTGAGGAAGGGCCACTCAACCCAAAATGTTAACTCTGATTTGTTTCCACAGATGCTGCCAGACCCACTGAACTTTTACAGCAATTTCTGTTTTTGTTTCTAGTTTCAGCCTATCTGGGTATTTGCTAGGAAAGGTCTTTTGTTGCAGTTTGAATCTTGTCTGGTTTGCTCATTGAGAGATGTTAGTCAAAATAAAAGCAACTAGATTGGCCTGTGGTGTAATCAGAAGAAAACTCTAATTTCATTGTTGACCATACGGAAGACAAGATGGCTTGGGTTTTATGATGGAACTGAAGCTGGATGATTGCCCTGCTTGTAGCAGGTTAGAAAATCTACAGTGTGCCTTACGGTGTCTTATTGTAAAAGAAATCACCAGCAAAGTAGCTTGCAATTATTGGAAAAGTGTTGTTATGACACAGAGGTAGACAGTTGAACCAAATCAGACTTTCTACCTCTGTCTCCAAACACAATTAAATTCAAACTTTCAATGATCCTCAAAATTGACAACCAATGGTTCCTAACTAAACATTTACATAACCAATCCCAGATTCTGTGGATAATCAATACTAGATATTGGTATTTATCTTAAACAAAAGACATAGCAATTTATTAACAATGTACTTACTTTAGCAGAATAAAATGAAACAACAAAGTAATCTAGAAATTTCTGGAGAAACTCAACAGGTCATGCAACATCTGTGAAACAAGTTAATGTTTTGAGTTCAGTGACCCTTCTGACTAAAGGTCTGTTTGAGCATGATGTCAGTTCCAGGCTTGCTGGAACCAATTCCCAGGAACTGACCTTGTCAGTAGCTAACTTCTGCTATTTGTTTAAAGATAGTGTTCTTCCTGGGTAGTGAGGTGTCTGCAGAACCTTTTGATCAGGAACTAATCTGCAATTAACTTCCAGGCCTGGCATCATGAATAAACAGCAGCTTGTTTGGTCTATTTTCCTTCATAATGAACCGTCTCCCACAGTTCAAAAGCCATTTATAACTAGTCCCCCATTCACAGCTCCCAACTTAAATTGATAAAAGAATAAAAAAACAAAAATGATGAAAAATCTGTGAGGGCTCCAACGAGCTACAGTTGAGAGGTAGTAAATGGAAGTTTAACCTTTGAGAATAACTGGAGCTGAGAAAGTTTTTCCAGAACACTATGACATTCTTGCAGGTGGTTCTGACAAAAGTAAGCTTGTAACAAAATTAAGTATTTATTTTTCAATAAAACAATTGAAGAGAAATGCATCAGAGTTTTCAGGTTCTGAATGCTGTAACTGCTTTAATTAGATAAATGTAGCATTGACAATTTCTTCCTGTATGCGCTGTCCCTCTTGATGTGAGGTTTATGCAATTGTTATTAACTTCCAAAGTCCATGGACCTTGTGCTTTAATCACAATTGTACGCCTGCAACATCAGTCACGTAGAAACATCAATAAAGGCAGCAAGAAGTGAACCACATCAACAAAGATGCTTAGTCAACTCATCCCCAGCTCCTGAGAAAACATGGAATGACCAGTCCCAAACTGCTGTGTCTTGTACAGAGGGAAGGTAGTCCTTTGTCCAATATTTGACAAACTAATGGGACTGAAGACAGACAAGTCACCAGGACCCAATGGCCTGCAGCCAAGGGCTTTAAAGAACGTGGCTGCAGACAGAGTGAAAGCATTAGTCAAAATATTTCAGAACTCATTGGGTTCCAGGAGGTTCCAGTGGATTGGAAATCCAGTGATATGATGTCCCTGTTCAAGAAAGGAGGGAGACAGAAAGCCAGAAACTATAGGCCAGTTAACCTAGCAGCTATCAATGAGAAAATGTTTGAGTCCATTATGAAGGAAGAACTAGCAGGAGACTTAGAAAAGATTAATGCACTCAGAGTCAACATGGTTTAGTGAAAGGGAAATCATGCTTGACAAATTTGCTTGAGTTCTTTAAGGCTATAACAAACAAAGTTGATAAAGGGAAGCTGGTAGGTGTCATGTATTTGGCTTTCCAGGATTAATTTGATAAGGTGCAATATAAAAGGTTATTGCACAATATAGGAGCTCATGGTATTGGGGGAAACATGTTAGCTTGGATTGAGGATTGGTCAAAACACAGAAGACAGAAACTTATAAAAAATGA
>NC_063352.1:2495212-2513712 GCF_021869965.1 Rhincodon typus | reverse complement strand
TGCTGCTTGGCCTGCTGTGTTCATCCAGCCCTGCACCTTGTTGTCTCGGATTCTCCAGCATCTGCAGTTCCTACTATCTCTTATAAAAAATGACTTGGGTGTAGGTGGGGGGCGGGGGGGTGGGGGAACTGCGGAGGTAGGGGAGCAGAATGTAATGTACCCAAATTTGCTGACAAGACAAAATTAAGGTGGGAGACTTGATGTGATGAAGAAATAGGAATCTACAAGGGGATAACAGATAGGTTGAGCGAGAGGGAAAAAGCCCCTAGCAGATGAAGTTTAATGCAGGAAAGTGTGAGGTCATGCATTGTAGTGGGGACAATCAAAAGACAAACTTTTATTTAAATGGTGAGAGACTTCAAAAATTGTCGAGCAGAGTGATCGGAGTGTTCTTGTGCATGAGACATAAAATATTCGCAGGCAGGTGCAGCAACTAATTCAGGAGGCAGATTGAATTTTGACCTTTACTGGTAAGGAGTTTAAATTTAAAAATAGGGAAGTCTTGTCACAACTGTACAGGGTGTTGGTGAGGCCGCACTGGGAGTACTGTGTACAGTTTTCATCTCTGTATTTAAGAAAGATATCCTGGTATTGCAAGCAACTCAAAAGAGATTCACCAGGTTGATTCCTGAGGCAAAGGGGATAACTTTTAGAAGAACGAGGGGTGACCTTATTTAAACATACAAGATTCTGAGGGAGCTGAACAGGGAAGATATTGAGAAGCTATTTCCACTGGTGGGGGAATCTTGAACTAGGGACATTGTTTCAGAATAAGGGGATGCTCACTTAAAACTAAGATGTGAAAGAATTTCTTACTCCAGAAGGTAGTGAATGTCTGGAATTCTCTACTCAAGAGAAATGAGACCACTTTAAATGCAAAGTATTTGATGAGGGTGTATGTAGATTTTTGAAAAATCGAGGAGTTGAGGGAATGGACAGTTGGCATGAAAGAAGAATTGAGGTCTGGGACAGATCTTACAGAAAGGTAGAGCAGGCTTGAGGGACTGAAGGGGACACTGCTTTCCTATTTCTTATGTTGTTATGGTCCACTTTAACAATCCATTTATATCTGCCTGCTCTTTATAACTATCCTGCTCATTATTCCCACTGTAACAATTTCCATGTTATCCACAAACTTATTGACTATCCCCAATATTTAAATTCAAGCCATTAACGCAGACTGTAACAATCAAGGACCCCAGCCCTGAGCCTGGAAATAGATTTTCAAACACAGAAACATTGGTCTCCTCTGGTTATTGATTGTCTTCCATCTTTCAGTGGAAATAGTTTCCCTCCAATGATCCAATAAAAACTCCTCATAACTTTGAACACGTTTGAATCTTCCTTGTGCTCTAAGGAGGCAATTACTGTTTCACTCCTCACAAAAGTGAAAAATAGAACACAATTCCAGAGGAAGAACTTCCATTGGAATAGAAGATGCTGTTGACAATGCAGCAAACATTCTTGCAGCTGCACAATCAAGAACCTGGTGATTAAATTCAAATTCTCAATCCATAAATTAACAGCAACAAATTTCAATATAGAACAGGATCCAAAATCGTTATCTTTGAACATCACCTTTTGATTGTATTGCAGTTTGTCCATTTTCATTTTTACATTATGAAAGTCCAATCAATCAGGCATGAGCTTTGCCATAGAATTCAAAGCCTTTGATGTTTCCTCTTTGCCCCTTAATATAGATTGTGATAAAAATACTTTACTGGAGAACTTTCTTGACAGGAACTCTGACGATATCATTATGGAAATCATCTATGATTCAAACCACTATCGACACCATGGAAACTGGGAAAAGTGCCCAGTTACATCAGTCTTAAATAACAAAATCCAACACTTAATGATTTTTGCATCAGTTCCCTTGTCTCCAAAGGGTATAATCAGAACTGCAAACAACTTCTGCAATTGTAATGCTGACATTAGAATATCTATGTACAAGATTTCTAAGTGGCCTTCACATTTCGCACTAAGTGCTGATTTCTGTTTTGTCTTTACTTTTATTCTGAGCTATTACAAAGTCTGAACAGTCTTGTATCTATTTAACTGGACTGGTTCAGTAGAGCTATAGACCAATATGGTGTGTGTATGTGTGGTGTTTACTGTACCTGACTCCCATCATTTAATCACAGCTCTACCTTCAGAATCCCATCTGTGGGGTTGCAGTATGTGTGCTATAATCCCTAAAACACTGAACATTAAGTAAAGAAAATCAATAAGGCTCTGGGATCATTTCAGATGTAATTCAGTTCTTATGCCCTTTGTTAAAGCCAAATTAGAAAGCTCACTATCTTGTCACATTCGATAGTATTCTTTCAACACTGCCAGATATATTAAAGACGATATCGTACAGATATTCATCTGCCAGTGTTGCATTGTAAAACCGTTACTTCTATGTATTACCAAATCTCATTTAGAATCTAATACTGATGTTTTGAATATACTTGTTGACAAATGTTGCTGTGAACAGAATTTTCTGGAAAGAGCTGGACGCTTGCCTTACCTGAATTTTCCATTGGAATCCTGCAGTACTGGAATATGCAGTAAGATGGAATTGGGTTGCACTCACTCAGCAGGTTGAGATTAAACACTGTGCAAACACTTTTCGGAGAAATAGCTTATCTTGATCACAGTTAGCCTTAACTATTTAAGAAGCTATAGGAAAGATGTTGTGAAACTTAAAAGGGTTCAGAAAAGATTCACAAGGATGTTGCCAGGGTTGGAGGGTTTGAGCTTTAGGGAGGGGCTGAATAGGCTGGGGCTATTTTCCCTGGATCTACTTACCAGTCCTTCGGGATCTCTCCGGTGGCTGGTGAGGATACAAAGATCTTGGTCAAGGCCCCAGCAATCTCCTCTCTTGCCTCTCTCAGTAACCTGGGGTAGATACTATAAGGCCCTGGGGACTTATCCACCTTAATACTCTTCAAGTGATCCAACACCACTTCTTTCTTGATCTCAAAATGCTGTAGCATATTAGCATGCTCCACAGAAATCTCACTATCCTCCATATCCTTCTCTTGGGTGAATACTGATGTGAAGTACTCATTTAGGATCTTGCCCACATCCTCTGCTTCCAAGCACAAGTTCCCTTCTTTATCCTTGAGTGGTCCTACCTTCTCCCCAGTTATCCTCTTGATTTTAATGTATATTTATGCAGCATTTCCAAAACCCTAGTACACAATCAGACATTGTATTGGCCATCAATTACAGCATAGCATTCAGAGCCATATACTTACGTGATGATTAAAGTTAGCACAAGGAGGTGTACACAGGGTAAAAGCCTAACATTCCTCAGGGATAGATTGAGTGCGTGGGCAAGGCTGGAGTGCGGTTTTGTGGAGAAGGACTGTCTAAAAACCTGGGATATAGCACCATAGGGGAAACAGTCAACACCAAGGTCCAGTGTGAAAAAAACTGACAAAGTTGAGAAAATACTTGGAGTGTTAAAAAATTGTTAATTGAAACTTGCTGTCTCTTTGCATCTTGAAAGGGCTTCAGTATCGCCTGAGTCAGTAATCCCATCTAATTGATGGGGTCTGTATTTGCAGGGGTACAGGTTTGGGGAGATGGTGGAGTGGAGGGGCGGGAGGTGGGGTGGTGGGGTGGCGGGGAGTGGTGGTAGCAGGAGGAGTTGAAGCTCGACCAGCGGAATGATCCTGGGAAAATAAACCCCACGTGGCTCAGGGAGATGGATCATCAAATCACTGAGAAAGGACCGAGAAAATCTCTCCCAAATACATTAATAGCGCAATACACTAAACATAGGTTTCTCAGCAAAATCTTCTTAACACAACAACATAAATTGGCATGAAGCCTGAAGTACCCAAGGATATTTAGTACCAGCTGTTTTTTGGTGCCTGAAAGTTTAAAATTGATTTGTGGTAAAGTTCACAAAGTGCTAGTTCGGAACACATTAACTAGGAGAAAAATGTTAAGGTTAAAATAAATTGTATTTAACAGCAATATAGTATGTGGCATAGACGTACAGAATTGGCTTGATGGTAGAAGATAGAGGGTGGTGGTGGAGGGTTGTTTTTCAGACTGGAAGCCTGTGACCAGGGATTGGAAATACTATTGCTTGTCATTTATATAAATGATTTGGATGAGAATATAGGAGGCATAGTTAATAAGTTTGCAGATGGCACCAAAATTGGTGGTATAGTGGAGAGTGAAGAAGGTTATCTAAGATTACAAAGAGATCTTGATCAATTGGGCCAATCGGCTGAGGAGTGGCAGATGGAATTTAATTTGGATAGATAAGAAGTATTGCATTTTGGTAAAACAAGCAAAAGCAGGACTGATATAATTAAAAGTAGGGCCCTGAATAGTGTTGTAAAACAGAGAAACCTAGGGGTTCAGATACATAATTCTCCGAAATTTGTGTCAAAGGTAGACAAGGTGGTTAAGAAAGCATTTAGCACGCTTGCCTTCATTGCTCACATAGGAGTTGGGACGTCTTGTAGATGTTGCACAGAGCATTGGTGAGGTCTCTTCTGGAATACTGTGTACAGTTCTGGTTGTTCTGCTATTGGAAGGATATTATTAAACTGGGAGAGGGTTCAGAAAAGATTTACCAGGATGTTGCTGGGAATGGAGGGGTTGACATACAAAAGTAAACTGGAAATGCTGGGACTTTTTTCACTGGAGTGTAGGAAGTTGAGGGGTGACCTTATTGAGGTTTACAAAATCATGAGGGGCATAGATAAGATGAAATGGCAAATATCTTTTCCCAGGGTGGGGGAGTTCAAAACTAGCAGGCATATTTTTAAGGGGAGAGGTGAAAGATTTAAAAAGGACATGAGGGGCGACCATTTTACACAGAGAGTGATTGGTGTGTGGAATGAGCTGCCAGAGAAAGTGGTGGATACAGGTACAGTTATAATGTTTAAAAAACATTTGGACTAGTGCATGAATAGGAAAGGTTTGGAGGGACATGGGCCAAGCACAGGATGGTTGGATTGAGGGCCTGTTTCCATGCTGTATGACTCTAATGTTATGACTTTATGAAGGTGTTAAATTGGGGGAAGGCTGGCTATAACCAAACTAGGCAAGAATTGGAGAATGTGGATTGGGAGGGGCTGTTTGAGGGCAAATCCACAAATGGCATGTGAGAGTCTTTTAAAAAACAGTTGATTAGAGTGCAGGACAGGCATGCTGCTATGAAAATGAAGGACAAGAATAGCAGGATTTGGGAACCTTGATTGACAAGGGAAATTATCAGCTTATTCACAGATAAAAAGGAAGCATATCTAAGGCCTAGGAAACAGAAAACAGACAAAGTCCTTGAAGAATTTAGAGAAAGTAGGAAGGAGCTCAAATGGGGAGTTAGGAGGGCCAAAAGGTGCTTTGAGATGTCCTTGGATAGCAGGGTTAAGAGAATCTCATGGTATTTTATACATATATCAGGAGCAAGATGGGATCTAGGGAAAGAGTAGGCCCACTCAAGCATAAAGAAGGAGGGTTAAATATGGAGCCTGAGGAAATGGACAATGTCATTAATGAGTACTTTACATTATTATTCACCAAAGAGACAGAAGTGAGGGATGTTGAGGTTAGGAAAAGCGTGTCAATACTCTTGGGCAGGTCAACATAATGAAGGAGGAAGTGTTGAGTGTCTCAAAATACATTAAGGTAGACAAGTTCCGGAGGACCAGACAGGATCAATCCAGAGGCAAGGGAGGAAATAGCTGAGGCATTAACAGATATCTTTGCATTCTCTTTGGCCTCAGGCGAGATTCCAGAGGGCCGGAGAATGGCCATTATTGTTCCTTTGTTTAAGAAAGGAAACGGACATAATTCAGATAATTACAGGCCGGTGATCCTGATGGCAGTGGTGGGGCAGCTGTTGGAGAAGATACTGAGAAACAGGTTTTATTCACATTTGGAAGCGAATTTGTTAACAATAGGCAGCATGGGTTTGTGCAAGGAAGGTCATGTCTCACCAACTTGACGGAGTTTTTTGAGGAGGTGACAACAATAACTGATGAGGGTAGGGCAGTGGATGTTGTCTACATGTACTTAAGTAAGGCATTTGATAAGGTACCTTGTGGCAGGCTGGTACAGAAGGGAGAGTCTCATGGAGTGAGCTGGCTAGATGGATACAAAACTGGCTTGGTCATGGAAGACAGAGAGTAGCGGTGGCAGGGTGGCTTTTCAGTAACTAGTGGTGTTCCACAGGGAGCAGTGCTGGGACCATTGTTGTTTGTCATATGATGTGCAGACTAGGTGGATTGGCCATGCGAAATTGCCCATAGTGTTCAGGGATGCGTAGATTAGGTGCGTTATAGGGGGATGGGTTTGGGTGGGTGCTCTGAGGGTTGGTGTGGACTTGTTGGGCCGAAGGGCTTGCTTCCTCATTATAGGAATTCTAAGATTCTAATTCTAAATATATAAATGATCTGGAGGAAATGTATGTGGTCTCATTAGAGACCACCAAAATTGGCAGAGTTGCAGATAGTGAGGAGGATTGTCGAAGGATACAGCAAGATACAGATAGATTGCAGATTTCAGCAGAGAAATGGCAGATAAAGTTTAATCCAGACCAATGCGAGGTGATGCATTTTGGAAAATCAAATTCAGGTGCGAGTTATACAATAAATGGCAGAACCTTTAGGAGCATTGACATCGAGGGATCTGGGAGTACAGGTCCGCAGATCCCTGAAAGCAGCAACACAGGTGGATAAAGGGGTCAAGAAGGCACACTGCAGACTCGCCTTCATCAGCCAGGGCATCAAATTTAAAAGTTGTCAAGTTATGCTACAGCTGTGTAAAACTTTAGTTTGGCCACATTTGAAATATTGTGTGTAGTTCTGGTCACCACACTACCAGAAGGATGTGGATGCTTTGGAGAGGATGCAGAGGAGGTTTACCGGGACGTTGCCTGGTCTGGAAGGTGCTAGCTATGAGGACAGGTTGGATAAACTCAGTAAAAACCAAAAGAACTGCGGATGCTGAAAATCAGGAACAAAAACAAAGTTGCTGTAAAAGCTGAGGAAGGGTCACCGGACCTGAAACGTTAACTCTGTTTTCTCCTCCACAGATGCTGCCAGACCTGCTGAGCTTTTCCAGCAACTTTGTTTTTGGATAAACTCAGATGGTTTTCACTGGAATGATGGAGGCTGAGGGGCGACCTGATAGAGGTCTACAAAATTATGAGAGACATAGCTAGGGTGGATAGTCAGAGACATTTTTCCAGGGTGGAAAGGTCAACTTTAAGAGGACACAGGTACAAAGTGAGAGGGGAGAGTTTAGGGAGAAGTGTTGGGGGAGTTTTTCACACAGAGGGTGGTGGGTGCCAGTGGAGATGGTGGAAGGAGGTATGTTAGCAATATTTAAGGCGCACCTTGATAGACATATAAATGGCAGACAAACAGAGGGATAGAAGCCACACACATTGGTAATAAGCAGCTAGTCAAAATAAGGACTAGGAGTCAGCACAGGCTTGGTGGGCTGAAGGGCCTGTTCCTGTGCTGGATTGTATTATGTTATTGTATTGTAGAATATTCTTATTGATTTTTCAACTAATCCAGCACATTTTACACTCAATGTCAAAACACAGATTAGAGAGGCATTCGGAGGGCAATTAAATAGAAATAAAGAACTGCTGGCAGAATATTATTCAATTATCATGGTTGCTCTCCAACAGTCGATTCCTTTTAACAGCAACTTATTCAGCTGAACCAGATGTTGCTCTTACAAAACGATGCTCAAACCTGAAAATGTCTGTACAGCTGTAACTAATTCATCAGGATGATAAAGATCATTTATTATGAAGTCTTTTAAGGTGTTCTTCAGAGAAACGCGCACAAATATTAAAAATAATTACCAATTAAGCGTGAGAGAGCTTAACGAACAATTAGACATTTCATAGTTAAATGCTGGGCTAGTCTTTTTGGTGCTCCAGCTTACTTTTAAAAGTGCAGTGCTTGTATGATTCAGGGACTTGTGTTACAGAACAAGAGATCCGTAATGAATGACTAATGGACAATTGTGTGGCAAAGCGGTGCAAGGTTACATTAAATCAATTGAGTGTATTATACCTTTAAAGAAGTACAACTTGTTTAAATATAACTGCACAGCGTCACGCTGCTCATGCAATGTGTCTGTGATTACACACTGAGGGGTATATAGTACTCAAAACTCGTTTATAGGTTCTCAAATTATTTGTTCTCAAAAATGTTGAATTTGTGTAAATCAAATAAATATAACTACAGTCTAATATAATTTGGTAGTATAGATCTTGAGTATTGCTGAGTAAAAACACGTTTTGTAAAAACTTTTCATCTTGCACTCATCAGGACAGTTCACAAGGATACCAACATAAAGGAAAACCAATATTTATATGAATGCAAATGTTTGTGTCCCAGTGATCACAATTGTCCAACAGAAATACCCAACATACAGTCACTCTCAGAAACTAATTTCAAGTTATTCAACTTCAATGGAAGCCAATATTTCAAAACCTTATTTTTTTTAAACTGGGAAAAAAGCTTTAGAAATAAATTTCTAAAAGAATTTAGAATACAATGCAAAACAGAATCAAATCTGCTGTAAATTTCAAGATGGGAGCTTGAAATTGTGTTAAAGTAATGATTTAATTTAATGCAAGTGCAGTGCATGTCTTTGTTAATTCATTACATTGGCTTGGCCTTAGGATCGGAATTATTGGATAATATGGAGATACACAGCAATGACACAGCAGAGTCTGTCTGTACCAGATTTTTATTTTTTAAAAATAGAAAATAGGAGCATGAGAAGGCCATTCAGCCCTTTGAGCCTGCTCTGCCATCCAACTCAGTCCCCCGTTCCTGCTTTATCCTAATATCCTCTGGTCCCTTTGCCCCAAGAACTATATCTAACTCCTCCTTGAAGACATTCAGTGTTTTGGCCCCAACCACTTTCTGTGGCAGAGAATTCCACATGCTCCTCACTATCTGGGTGAAAACATTTCTCCTTATCTCAGTCCTAAATGGCCTACCCTGTATCCTTAAACTGTGATCCCTGGTTCTGGATTCCCTGGACACTGGGAACATCCTTCCTGCAATTACACTGTATAGTCCTGTTAGCATTTAATAGGTTTCTATGAGATTCCTCCCTCACTGTTCTAAACTCCAGTGAGTACAGTCCTAACCAATTTATTGTACTTTAACATGTTTGATCACTAGCTCACAACCTCTTCCTTCATTTTAGTTTCTCTTCATCCATAACCAGACCCAATTAAATGTACTCTGAATAGAGGAATGTCAACAGATATACAGACTCAAACAGTGAACAGATAATACTACAATAAGGATTTTTGAATGTGAGCTTACATGAATTCAGTGGGAGAGAGCATCTTGTTTTCTGTCAGTGACTGTATCATGAAGAGTGTGGAGACATGCTAATGCTTCCTATAGAGGAACGTGTGCACAGAGCACAGAAAGCTAGCTCACAGGGGCAACAGGTAGTCAGGAAGGCTAATGGGATCTCATAGAAACCTATTAAATGCTAACAAGACTAGACAGGGTAATTGCAGGAAGTATGTTCCCTGTATCCAGTGAGGTGGCTCTTATTTCAAGGGGGTTGGAGTATAAGGGTTGGGAAGTCTTACTGCAAACTGTACAAGGTGCTGGTGAGACCACACCTGGAGTACGTGAGCAGTTTTGGTTCCCCTTATTTAAGGAAAGGTATCATTTCATTAGAGGCAGTTCAGAGATGGTTCACTAGGATGATCCCAGTTATGGGACAGACTGTCTTATGAACAAAGGCTAAACAGGTTGGGACTGTACTCACTGGGGTTTAGAAGAATGAGAGGTGATCTCATTGAAACATACAGGATTCTTAAGGAACTTGACAGGGTAAATGCTGAGAGTACGTTTCCCCTCATGGGAGAGTCTAGGACCAGGGGGCATGGTCTCAGAATTAAGGGATGCCAATTTAAGACTCAGATGAGGAAGAATTCCTGCTCTCAGAGGGTTGTGAGTCTTTGGAATTCCTTGCAGAGGGGTCAGTGTCCTTCTGTGTACTTAAGTTTGAGATAGATAGATTCTTGATCGGCCAGGGAATCAAGGGTTGTGGGGGAAAGTGCAGGAAAGGGGACATAAGGACATGAATGGTAGAGCAGGCTCAAAGGACCATTCAGTCTACTCCTGTTCCTGTTTCTTACAGTCTTAGAGGAGCACGGAAAATTGAATCACTGGGCATTTTGAAGCTAGAGAGCTTAAAGGAGCTGCAGCCCCCTTGCCGCTTTGGGAAGTCTTTGGCATGAACAACAAGGACTGAAGCTGATGGTCAGTGTGAATGCTGAGAACATCTGCAAGACCAATATTCTGGGAAGTAATTTTGCCAGAAGATAATTTTGAAAGTGGCAGGCCAAATGATCTGAATTTCCCACAGCAGCCAAAATGCAGTCTGCGATTCATCAACAGACTAATAAAGATCGATAAAGAGTGCTATCACATAAGAATATAATACTACTCTACACAAAGGAGGATATTCCTATGTGACAACAGTCTTTCTTGGTCCAGGCCATTGAACAATTATTTTCGGAAGCTGGGCACAGCAGGGATAATCCATTACTCCACTCTGGGAGGACAGTCATGATAACCGTGGCATGGTGAGAGGTCACAGATCATTAATATAAGCAGCATCACTTCAAGGACATAGGAACAATATTGAAAGAAATTGAATGACCTTGCCAAGGGAGGGAAAGTAAGTGTGGCAACAGCATATTGTTACCTGTCACTCAGTGTAATGAGCTACTTGGTATAGTGCCATGTAAAGATGGTAGACAACAGGAATTGGCTCATCACTCACACGACTCTCCGTGTGAAAGGTCATAAAGCTGCACAACCTTCATTGTGCTTTAACTAAAGACAAGAGAAAAAGAACTTCGACATTAGAGAGCCACGGATTAGAGTGTTGTTAAAAAGTTACATTTTGTGTGGGGAAAGATGGCATTGAACAAGAGGCAGATGGCAGTAACCAGTGGAGGACCTGTGAGCCTTCAGGAAATCACAATCATTGAAAAAAATGGCAGGAGAGTCCTATCAATGCAATTTCCACCAGGCACCAAGAGATGGTGAAGTGGTGGCCTTGTCTTCAGTGAGCATGTTTTGCTGATTCTCTAATCAGTTGCTGGCCTAATTTACACAATCTGCTGCCCCTGTCAAAAATCTGGTAAGCAAAAGCCCAGCGGGAGGAGGTGACACTGGAGAGAATGAGGGAAGCCCTGAACACCAGAAAAGAAAAAAAAACTGCATTAGCAAATCGAAGAATTCCCTCACTGGTGGGGAAAGAGAGAGCGAGAGAGCACGGGGCCAATGAGTAAACTAGATTTGATGCAGATACCGACAGCAAAATTTGAGTTGGGTTCAATAATAATGAGTCCTTTTGTCCAATTTAGCCACCCAGAGAAAAACACCTTTGCTCTGTCAATCTATCCAGGTGGGTATAGAATAACTTCATTCTGTTCTCTCCAAACACTCACTCAGAGACAATTCTACACGCTGAAGATTATTTGCATTTATAAAGATCTTTCCAATGTCTTTTCTAATTTGACCTGGCATTACTTTCAGCTGTTTTCTTTCTTAATAATAGTGTATAAATTAAAACTGCTTTGATTTAGCTGTCAGTTATCAATGCACCGATATATTTCTATCTCAGTAATCTTCATTTAGTCTGTGTTGTATGGAGGACACAATTTTGCATTGACAGATACTGCAAGGTCTGTCTGCATTTATAAAACTTGTTGCTGACAACAGCCACAATATATTAGAAGTCAAGTTAGTGATTTTACTTGTAAAGAACACTGACAATCATCAAATGAATGACTGAAGGAGGCTATTCAGCCAACTGTAATTGTGCAAGCCCCTTGGAATCTCACTCAGTCTCACACCAAGAGCTCTGCAATTTTCCTTTGAACATTTATCTAATTTAATGTCAGTAAAAGTCCAATGATGATCGTTTACCCCATTATATGGGTAAATCTGATTACAAAATACCTGTGACATCTTCAAAAACCGTAATTGTGTTCAAATTCAAAATTAGGCGTTGTAGGTTTGGACCCCTTTGTGGCAGTTTATGACAGAGGTTAGTTCTCAAGCAATTCTTCAGTAATTCTCTACTGCCAAAGTGTAATCAGTCCAGTTCATCAAAAGCAGTGTTGCCATGAAGTCAGATAGACACTGAATTGTTAAAGGGACACTTCGGCGTACTTGGTAAAACAGCTAAAAGGTACAGAGTCACTGAACATCTCCTTCTGACTTCAAGGTATTTACAAAGTACAAGTGATCTAGGCTATTGTTGTTTCAAAAATAAATTCTTTCGATTCAAAGGCATTTGAATGTGTGGATGGGTTCCAAATCCTACATGCATTGTAATATAATGCAACATCAAACCAAACTTGAGTGCTCAGCAGGACCCTGGCTATATCACAGCCATGAGCAAATAAGCAAAATATTTCAGATTTGATATTAACCAAGGGTATGTTCTTTTTTGCAGCTGGGGTTTAACCAGATTGGTTTTTCAAGTAGGAATAATGGCTGTTTGATGATGGGAGTGTTTATGGCAAATTCAGTGGTGGCTCCATCGAAAGGGGCATACTTTGTCTCGTGTGAACGTTAGATGCTAATTTGATGTGGTAGGTGATTTTGAGCTCCAGGGATCACAGTTCCAAGTGGGATCCTAGAGAATCTTGTGCATTTGAACAACTTTAGAAAAACATGCTCTTGCAAATTGAACCACGGCTTCAGCTGAGTTATTACTGTTTCCCAGTTTTGTTTGTGTCAGATGTGAAAAAAGGCTGAAATTATATTCCAGCAAACATGCTTTTGACAGCTCAGTCAAACTGAATACTCAGCAATGAGGGTGACAGTGTTCCAAATATTCAACCGTGACATTATTCAGATAATTGAAACAAAGAGCAACAAAAATGGGAAGGGATCAGGCTCATTCACCAGTGACAGGCAGTTAGGAGGGAAATGATTCTGTTTCTCAATCGCACTTTACTGTGCTCACATTGTAGCAGGAGATTGGCACTAGGTTTTGATGCTTGTTTGCAGGGCTAGTGCAGCCATAATGGGCCAAATGGCCTCCTCCTGCCTTGTAACAGTTCTGTGATTCACTACATGGGTGTTCCAGCAGTGACCACGAGTCTCTAGTCCATAGGCAGATAAATCCAAGTACATCTGCAATGTTGTTAATAAAACAGCAATTAGGAACTGGCAAACAGTTGGGACTGGGGGTCTATGTTATCCCGAAGGGGTTTACATTAGCAGAGTCATCTCCCCTTTGTAATAAAATTCTCTCTCCATTGATTCTTTCATTCATCAGGTTTTCTAGAGCCTTTGAAATTGGGAGTTTTCTATTTGTAGCCATGCTGAGTGGTAATCTGGACTTCAAAAATATTCAATCTGCAAACACTTGCATCAGGGCAAAAATCATCAGACAATGACAATTGTTGTAAAGACTTTTTAATATTGCTTGGAGGGTTTATGTTTTGAAGGACTGCAGACAAGTTATTTTAAATTTTGTAGACACACTTGGAGTGGTTTCTTTAAAAGAGATCATTGAATGTTCATTGCTGACATTAAGTCTTATTTAACAAGACTTCATAGAAATCTGATTGGTGATAATTGCTTGATTTGCTGGATATTCCTGCTGGGGCTGTTTCCGATAGTGACAGTTTTGGGGAGGTGCTTGTTTTATCTGATTCAGTTGGAGAAAAGCCTGCTAAGAACAAGCTGCTCACTTGATCTCACCCATTTCTGAATGGAAACTCCTCAGTATTGGTTTGGAGTGAAACTAATTTGTTCTATTGAAGGAATGATTGAAAGTAACTTCTTCTTCTTTTTCTTTGTATTTGTTGACCAAACAGTGTCAGCAAGTCTTTGAAGACAACAATGCAAGATTAATGACTTGACAACCCTCAGCAAAAAAATGAAACGACAGACTCTGGAACTTCCTATAATTTATCCTTTCCCCTTTAAAAATAACCAATTGGCTAAAGTGTTCATTTCAGAAAGCCAGTCTCTGCAGAGAAATCTGTTTTTCTCCTCTTTCCTCAGAAGAGTATGTGTGTGTTATTTGCCACTCATCTTTACCCAATTATATGTTTCTTTTCTTAAGTTTGATGCTTTCCCTAACTTTCTAACTTAACTATCATTGGTAGGTCTTCCCTTTCAAATGTTGCTTTGTAGTTGGAATACTCCTATTCTGAGTATTCTGAAACATCCCCTGAAAGCTGCCACCTATGTAACAAATTCCCTGAATAGCAGAAGAAAAGGATAGTATTTTGGGGCAATTTGGAGGGATGGGCATGTACATTTTTACACTGCTGACACTGCATGTTAACCAATTATTGCACATCAATTAAATTTTAGTGTGTTAATAAGTCCCAATTGTGTTTATTAAGAAATCTGGTTTTTGGATATTAGATAGTTTTTCTTCAAAACCTGATATAGAAAATGTTCTTCATTGTTTTAAAAAAAAATTGTTCATGGAATGCGGGAATTGCTGGCCAAGTCAGTATTTATTGCCCATCCCTAATTGCCCAGAGGGCTGTTAAGTGTCAAACACATTGCTGTGGGCCTGCAGTTACATGTAGGCTAGACCAGGTAAAGGCATCAGATTTCCTTCCCCAAAGGATGTAAACCGGTTGGTCATCTTAAACAGGAAAATGTGTTTCTATTTTACACTGGGGCCAGTGGAGTAGTGGGAAAAGAGAAACCATGCATCCACCAGCCTCGATCCCAACAAAATCAGCAGCAGGATTGTGCAGAAAGAAATCCAGCTTTTCATCAGATGTACCGACCTGCAAGATTGGAGGGGACTCCAGATCATTCCACCTTAGCCCTTGTCCTGCAATGTTAAACCGGTGTTTCACAATCTCTGCCACTAATTTACTACCTGGTATTGATAACTTACTACTATAAATAAATGTGTCAAATCATGGAGGACGATGCATAACTGCAGGCACAATAAAATTTGGACCGCACAGCACACTTTCCTTTTCTTCAGCTGTGAGCTATATGCAATATTGCAATTTTCCTGCAGAAACAGACACCATGGAGTGATAGGTTTTGAATGAAGGGACCAACTGCTTGAGAACAATGTTTTGATTGGCTCCTGGAGTCTTCCTGGCATAGGGTGCCCCCAGTCAGGGTGTAGTCTCCCTGGGGCAAGGCACATAAAAGTATGAGATTTCAACTTCCTCAATATTATCCAAGTAAGGTCTTTCGGAATTTGGAGCATAAGGATGAAACAGGAGTCAGTGAGGGAGGACACTGAGATTGAGCAGGAAATAAAATCAAGGCCTACACATTGACCTGGGAGCACAGAAAGAGAGAGAGAGAGAGACCCCCTGAGGGAGGAGAGTCAAGGATCAAAACCAGTGAAAAAACTCAGTGACGTCACAGGAAAATCCGTAGGTTCATTGGGTGGTAAGTAACTGCTAATCTGAATATCTATTTTAAATTGATAAATTGGAGAAATACTTTACACATTAAAAACTAAAGACCGGTAGGAAATTTAAGGACACAAATTAAAAACGGATTAAATAAATTGGAGATATCAGCCTAGGTGATGTGTTGTAATGCATGACGTGGGAGCTGGTGAATCTCATTGATGTTCAGAGTGATCACATCTATAATAAGTGTTGGTTGCTTGAGGAACCCCAGGTGAGAATTATAGAGTCGTAGAGCTATGTAGCAGGGAAACATGCCATTCACTCCAACTTGTCCATGCCAATCAAATTTCCCAAACTAAGCCAGTTCCATTTGCCTGTGTTTGGCCCACATTCCTCTAAACCTTTCCTATCCCTAAGGAGTCTCCTGTTGGTGGTCCTTTTATTGTTCCTCGATCAGCCAATTGTTAACTTTATATCATTTAAGTCATTCTGCCCTTTGGAGAAGATGGAGATCAAGACATATCTCCCAGCTCAAGAGTGAGAGTTCTTGATTATGGCTTTCTGTAGAGTCAGGATTTCTTTTCCTTGTTCTGAGGAAGGATCACTGGATCCAAAATGTTAACTCTGATTTCTCTTCACAGATGCTGCTAGACCTCCCGAGCTATTTCACCAATTTCTGTTTCTGTTCAGGATTTCTTTGGACTGTAATAAATCTTACAAAAACTCATCAGAATTCCTACAACAATTCTATCCCTTATGAATTCTGACTTGAAGTCACCCTAGTTGCATTTCTCCACTAATCTGTAGAAATCATTAATGAAATCATCAATGGTTTCCCCTGAATGCAGTATTCCCCTCTTAAATCTTGCTCTTTCAAGAATTTCAATAATCCTGAGATTGTTCAAAAGCATTTGTTACTTATTTTACTTCTTTGCAAGCTATGATGTCAACAGCTATACTCCCAATTATGTATAAATTATGTATTTATTTGTATAGCTTCTGATTTAATATGTAATTTGGAAGTTATTTTCCATCTCAGAAATTATTTTCTCCAGGGTGTCCAATTATTTTCATTTGTTAAATTCACAAATGGGACATGGGTATCACTAACTGGCCAACATTTATTGTACATTCATAATTGCCCTCGGGGAGGTGGTGAGCAGCCTTCTTGAACCGCTATAGTCCATGTGCTGTAGGTAGACCCACAATATCATTAAGGAGATAATTCCAGGAATTTCTTCCAGTGAGAGTGAAGCAACAGTGATCTTCCACGTCAAGATGGTGAGTGGCTTGGAAGGACACTTGCAGATGATGGTATTCCCATGTGCTTGCTGCCCTTGTGCTTTTAGATACTAGTGGTTGATAAGCTCAAGCCTAAGCTTTGAACATTGCTACACATCAGGGAAGGGGAGAGATACTTGGATGCTTTCAGGAGGCAGTCACACCCCTTAAAATGACGACCTCAGATTTGGTCAATGATCAGGGACATGAGTGTGTGACTATGAATGAGGCAGGTAGAGGGATCCTGAATTTAGTATTGGTGGAGCCTCAGTTCTTGATTTTGTCTAACAGGTATGAGGTACTTGCTCCCTGTGTGGATGAGGATAAAGACTGTAGGAGGATGGACAAACTGACCATTGCACCATGGTACAGGAGGCCATGAGAGCGAAAAGTGGTATTGGAGGGGTTTCTCTAAGTAGAGGTACTGATAGCATCTTTTGTAGGATGCAGGATTGAGAGTCCTGCATGGTGTGTTGCCTGCCTGGTGCCAAGGTAAGGGACATCTCAAACCAGATTGAATGGATATTGGAAAGGGAGAGAGAGGATCCAGTTGTTGTGGTCCATGTTGCGACCAACAACATTGGCCGAAGTGGGCCAGAGGCTATCCGGGATTATGAACAAAATTCAAGAATAGGACATCAACGGTTATTATCTGTAGATTATTTCCTGAGACGCATGCAAATTGGCATTGACGTAAGAAAAGTAGGAGAGTAAACTCAAGGTTTAGGAAAGAGGGGTTCAACTTTGAGGGGCACTGGCATTAGTATTGGGACAGGAGGGGATTGTACTGTCAGGATCGGCTCCACCTGAATCAATCTGGGACCAGCATCTGAGTGGAAATGCTAAACAGGGTGATCACAAGAACTTTAAGCAGGTTTGAAGGAGGTGCTTGTGGGGGTTGCTCAGCAGAGGTTATTCAAATTTCCAAAACAAATAACAGGATAGAGAGTATGGAAAAGGTCAGGAATCTAACTTCAGGTACAGCAGATAAGTTGACAACTATGAAAATGCAGGCAATCAATAACAGACTGAGGGTGTTGTACTTAAATGCATACAGTATGCAAAACAAGGTAAATGAACCAAGATAACAAGGTGTGGAGCTGGTTGAACACTGCAGGCCAGGCAGCATCAGAGGAGCAGGAAAGCTGATGTTTCGGGTCTGGACCCTTCTTCAGAAAAGTCAGCTTTCCTGCTCCTCTGATGCTGCTTGGCCTGCAGTGTTCATCCAGCTCTACACCTTGTTATCTCAGACTCCAGCATCGGCAGTTACCACTATCTCAAGGTAAATGAACTGTAGTGCAGATTGAAATTGGAGGGTGTGATGTTGTGGGTATCATAGAGACATGGCTGCAAGGGAATCAGGGCTGGGAACTAAATATCCAAGGATATACATCCTACTGAAAGGTTACACAGATGGGCAGAAGGGGTGGGGTTGCCTTGTTAGTGAGAAAGTAAAGTAAGCCAATATTAAATCAAGAAGTGATATAGGGTCACAAGGCTTAGAATCTGTGTGGGCAGAGTTGAGGAACCGTGAAGGAAAAAGGATCCTAATGGGAGTAAAAGCAAAGTTGCTGGAAAAGCTCAGCAGGTCTGGCAGCATCTGCGAAGGAACAAAGAGAGTTAACGTTTCGGGTCCGGTGACCCTTCCTCAGAACTGATGGTGGCTGGGAAAACGTCAGTTTATATGCAGAAAATAGGGAGGTGTTTGGGGTAGGGACACACCATCCTCAACCCCCTCCCCCATCACACCCTCCTCAACCCCACACCCATCAAACCCTCCTCAAACCCCACCCCCATCACACCCTCCTCAAACCCCACCCCC
>NC_063352.1:2494562-2495112 GCF_021869965.1 Rhincodon typus | reverse complement strand
CCCCCATTACACACTTCTCACACCCCCTCCCCCATTACACCTCCTGAACCCCACCCCAAGCATACCATCCTCACACCCCCTCCCCATCACACCATCCTCAACCCTCTCCCCATCACACACTTCTCACAGCCCCTCCCCCATCACACCCTCCTGAACCCTCACCCCAAGCAGACCCTCCTCACACCCTCTCCCCCATCACACACTCCTCAATCCCCTCCCCATCACACCCTCCTCACACCCCCTTCCCCATTATACCCTCCTCAATCCCCACCCCAAGCATACCCTCCTCACACCCCCTCCCCATCACACCCTCCTCAATCCACTCCCCATCACACTCCCCTCAATCCTCACCCTCCCCACACCCCCACTCCCATCTCACCCTCCTCAATCCCCTCCCCCATCACACACTCCTCAACCCCCTCCCACATCACACTCTCCTCAACCCCCTCCCCATCACACACTCCTCAAACCCCACCCACATCAAACCCTCCTCAAACCCCACCCCATCACACCCACCTCACACCACCTTCCCCATCACACCCTCCTCAAC
>NC_063352.1:2482884-2484562 GCF_021869965.1 Rhincodon typus | reverse complement strand
CCCCCTCTGTTCATCACCCCCTTCACACCCCCTCACCCCCTTCACACACCATCACCCCCTTCAACCCCTCACTCCCTCTCCCAACATCCCCTCACCCCCTTCACATACCATCACCCCCTTCACATACCATCACCCCCTCTGTCCATCTGTTCATCACCCCTTCACCACCCTTCACATACCATCTCCCCAACACCCCCTCTGTCCATCTGTCCATCACCCCCTTCACACACCATCACCCCCTTCAACCCTCACCCCTTCACACCCCATCACCCCTCCCCCAACACCCCTTTCACCCCCTCCACTCCCTCCACATACCATCATCCCCCTGTCCATCTGTCCAACACCCCCTCACCCCCTTCACACACCATCACCCCCTTGTTCCAATAGCCCATCATCCCCTCACCCCCCTTCACACACCATCACCCCCTCGCCCCAACAACCCCTCGCCCCAACAACCCCTCACCCATCACTCCATCACACCCCATCATCCCATCACCCCCCTCACCCCCTTCAGACCCCCTCACCCCCTTCAGACCCCCTCACCCCAACAGCCCCTCACCCCAACAGCCCCTCACCCCATCACACCTCTTCACCCCCGTCACACCCACTAACCCCTCTCCCCATCACCCCTACCCCCAATCCTCCTCCCATCACCCTCATCACCCCCCTCACCTCATCACCCCCGTCATCCCCTTCTCTCTCTGTCATCCCTTTCTCTCTTTATCTGTCACCCTCTCTGTCACCTCCCTTTCTCCCTATGTCAACCTCCTCTGTCACTCCCTCTCTCCATCTGTCACCCTTCTATCCGTCACCCCCTCTCTCTGTCAACACCCCCTTCTCTCTGTCTGTCACCCCGTCTGTCTGTCTGTCCCTTTCTCTCCCTTTCTGTCCCCTCCTCCAATCCTTCCCCCTCTCCACCAGCCGAGATAAACCAATTTCTCATTCATTGAGATTCAAACAGGATCTGAGATTTTATTTGCAGACACCTCTTTTCATTTAAGGCTTCTTCCTATTACTTTCCCGCGCTCGAGAGGGGGTTCTGATTTATGAATTTGTATTGTTGGACATTTTATCGAGGTGAAAGCAACCGCCCGATTTGTAATTTCTTAAAAACACGCAGCTGATCATCACTTGCACAGCACAGGGCCGGTGTGGTGAGCTCTGTGTAAACTGCAAAATTTAATCATCTTCATCACATTTAATGTCACATTGCTATCACAAGACCGGCAAACGGAGACAAACCAGTGCCTGGCATTTTACTGTCAACAGTGGGGGGGGGGTGATTCTGTCACCCCTGGGGCAAAGGTGCCGGGGAATTAATGTTTGCTTCAACCTTCCTCAGTGTCTCCCCCTCTCTCCCCTGTTTACCATCAAATAGAAAGAAGCTACTTTGAGGATTTGGAAAGGGGTTGCTGCAATTGTTACCAGAGCTAATTGGAGAAGGGGTCATTTCTGACCCAGCATCCGGACCGGTTTTCGCGCAGTCCGTACACTTTTGCAACAAAAAAAAAACCAAAGTTGCGGACGGTGAGAATCTGCCACAGCGTGGTGATCGTGGTCATTCTGTCTGGAGTGGATGCTGGTGTTGGGAGCTGGGATCTCAAGGCTGTATTCCTGGGCTGGCTCTAACCCAGATTGTGAATGTTGTTGTTGGTTCAGCAACTGTGTGCAGCCCTTG
>NC_063352.1:2446895-2482784 GCF_021869965.1 Rhincodon typus | reverse complement strand
TAGCAGTGAGAGCCTGTTTCTCTCCCCCATTGCGGAGGATGGGGGAGAGAAACAGACTCTGTCTGTCTGACATCTCTCAGGCGAATGGAGTTGAAAGCAGCGCAGCCCCGAGTTCTGAAGGAATTGGGGGACGAGAGCTGATGAGCGGCATGCTGTTCTCTCATCTCAGGGTTTTCAGCGGAATTAAAGCCAAACTGAACATTCCCACGGAGCGTGTAGTTAGTGCAGGCTGGAAACAAACCATTCTCACCCAGCTCCCTACAAAGCGGAGAGGGACTGGGGGCGTGGTGCTGCTGCGGGGAGCAGATGGCGATTTGTAGGAACGTTTCTCTCCAGCAAGGGCTCAGCGATTTACTAAGAATCTAGTACGGTTTTCGGGCTTTTTGTTTTGGATTGAGATTTTAAAAACAGATGCTCCGTTCAATGTAGTGAAAGGGAAGGAGGGGGGGGGGCCGGGGGGGTTGTTCAGGCTGGCCCTTCCCAAAAAGGAACTCCAGAATCACAATGAGGAACTCACCCGGGCTGTTTCTACCTGTGCTTTGTAATGTGGCAGCTCCTGTATGCAATCTCGGGCTGGGGGAGGTGGGGGGTAGAGGGGGGGATCTCTGTTTATCGGACAGAGAAACAGCATTTCATTCTGTACCATCAGCGAAGGGAGGAGAGGAAGTCTGATGCTGGTCTTTGAGTCTGCCTGAAATATTCACATTCTCATGTCTATCTGTCGGAAGCAGCTGCAGTGATCAGTCTGTGTTTCACTGTGTAGTCAGAGCAAACTCGCAACAAGAGCTGCTGCTGCACGCTCAGATATTATCAGGGAGTTAGGGAGATGGTCCCCAATAGAGAGAAAGCTCTGGTGCGTTTGGGAAGAGCTGGAACTGGGTTTAGGCATTTCAAACACTCTGGTTTTCCTGTGGAAGGAGATTGTTCTGGCCGGAGAGGGGGGGGGGGGGGGGCGGGGGACGATAGAAAGCTGGGACTGACGTGTTCAGATTGGGGTGCAGACAGGAATTGTTCTCAGTGCTGAAGAGACCTTGGTGGAGGTGGTGTTTAATTACAGTTGGTGCCTGTGGAAGTTAGAAGTGCAAATTTGTGATCTGTCAGAGCAGGAATGAAATTGAGGCCATTGGGATGGTGGCAGGCAGATCGCAGAGCTGGGCATGATTTTGTGATTGTTGTGAAGGGATTGTTCCAGCTGTTTTTTGGGATGTATCACCCCTGAGCCTTGTGCTAAACTAATGAGAGAGTTTTAGGGAAATCTTCACCATTTCTGAGTTGTTATTTCACACAGCAGCTTGCTCTGAATATTTCACATGAGTTTTTTTTGTTGATCCTTGGCGGCAAGTTTTAGAGATCAGCTGGAGATCTGAATCCAAAATAATGGCGTGTCGTGTATAAGTACCAAGTAAAAGTTGCGAGCAGTTTAGCAGTGGAAGGGATTCATACAGAATGACTGCTTTCTCTTCTTCAAACCTAAAAAGCATTGTGCATTTTAACCATTTGTCATGCTGTTTTAATACAGTGGATTGTTTAAATATTTTCAATAGATCGGCTATTTAACTAGGATATAATTACGGGCAGATATTTCATAAGCTTGCATGTGTAAGAAAATTTTTAAATGTTTAAAAAAAATCTCGCTGTGTAAACCATTGGAAATGTATATGAAATGAATGAGTGGCTATTAAAACAATCCATGCAAGATGAGACCGCTTGATACTTGTGACATTGCGAAGAAAATTAACTTTTGAATGATAAGTTATTCTACGATAAACGAAATAGTTAGTTGTGTTTCTAATAAATCAGATTGCATAGTGGATTCTCTGACTGTAGCGAGCTGGCGTTTTCAGTTGGGTTTAAAGCTATGCATTCCTCCACGTTCAGCTTAAATTCAATTCCCTCTGGTTACGGTGAAATAATAGGAGCACCTGGATTTTCATATCTTAAGATCTCTTTTGAAGAAAGGTCATTGTTTTATTTGTGTTATTGATTATGAATGCAGCTATTTAATGTTACTGGCAATATCGAGTATCAGATTTGAGATGGTGCTGGGATGTTGGCCTGAGGCTGAGTGAATTGTATAACCAAGCTTTAGGTGATGCTTGATGAGCAAGCACCAGAGGCAGCAATAGCTCCAGGGTTAGTGCTGTCACTCTGCCAGGGCATTGCACTGAGATACAGTCCTGCATAATAATTGACTGGATGTCTTTTCCCCCAGCTCAGGCCATTACTGTGCAATCACTCAACATCTAACCTTGTTGGAGACTTTCTGTCACTTTTTATTGGCTCTAATTGCTTAATCTCAATTATCAAGTAAAGGTCAGTGTCCTGAAAACCAATTTAACCCAGTACAGCGCTGTCATTTAACATGAGGAAATAAAGTTACCGTTAGAGGAGTGCAGAAAGATCTTACAGAAGTGATTTTTAAAGCTATTGCAGTATAAAGCCGCAAATACAGTATTCTCATCAGGTTTAATAATCGTTATTATCATTCCTCAATAATGTCTCTGAAAATAGTTAAACACCAACATGCACATTTGTTCTGACAATAATTAAATCATTTGAACAACAATTTGAAAAATGTTTGGTGTTTTACAATAATGCAAAATATGCTACAGAGATTTTGAGAAGTCTGACAATCCCTTGTATATTACAAACACATTCAATGCCCTCACTATTTCCTGTGTTTCATATTTGAATGAAGAGGCACAATGACTGTGATCATCTGACTTTATCACTATTACAAACTGCTTTTAGCATAATTACTAATACAAATGAATTTAAGTTTATAACTGAACATGTGATCTTAGCAAGTTGGCATGATTATCGAGCTACTTGTAGAATGGGTTTGGAATCTGTTTTCCAAAGAACTTCTTCCAGGTGTGCTGTAAAACCTTGTTCTAGTGGTCACCTTGTAAAGTGTACAGGTTTTCCCAAATCAGGTTTTTAGTTTATTCGCAGATCAACAGTTGTCACATGCTTTTATTCAATATGTGTGAAAGCACTTTCAGATGTTTTCTGGAGATGAGAAGATGTGATTTTAATGAAATTCTGTTTGCGTATATGCATTAAAAGCCACCATTGTTACGGGAATGCAGACATGAGTCCCATGCAAGTTTGCTGGATGACTGGCAAGAGAAATGCTGGGAAAACTTTTGATTCAGATTTTAATATAAATTTGATATTCAAATTAATTTACAAAAGTTTGTTGCTGTGCGTATTTTATTTGAAACCTCCCTGTGATAGGATGTCATGATAAATAATGATGTACATAATAAATAGATGCACAGAAAGTCATAACAATCTCCCTTGTGTCTCATCCCATTCTGTTGTGGTGTTGAGTGGTAATCTAGCTGTGGAACAATTAGTATTCTTGCTTAAACTTACAAAAATTATTTATGAATTGCTTCTAATCAGACATCAACTGTTGCAAAATTGCTGGTGTTCCTTGCAGTATGAGTGAAATGGCACACAGCTGCTCATGTATTACTAGCTCCACAGTTGGTGACAAGAATCATCTGTCTGGGGTCTCATTGGCAATGTATTAGCTGTGAAAAGGAGTTACTCCCGGTGCAGAGATAACACAGTGTGAAACTGGAAGAACACAGCATGCCAGGCAGCATCAGAGGAGCAGGAAAGTTGACGTTTCGGGTCAGGACCCTTCTTCAGAAATTCTTGTTCATATTTGCAGCCCTGTGTATTCTTTCTACACAAACTGACGTGGTCCGATTTTGACTGAGAATTTCACTTTGTGCTGATATTCAGTAGCAACTGTGTGGTGGATTTTCAGGGACACATGCTGCAAAGGATGATTGACCATCCCAATACTCTTCCAGCCGATCAGGCTGAAGTGAACCAATGGCTTTGGTCCTATTTGACTAACTTGTAAAATTGGGATCAAGTAAACCATTCAGATCAAAATTTTCTCAAAACTAAATAAAAGAAAAATGATTTTCATTAATGTATGTGCCTCTTGTGCATACCAGCACTTATCATTTATCAGAACTTATCATTTATCAGCACCTCGAGACACATTTCTGACCCCACCACCGATTGAAAAGCAAAACCAAAGTGTCAGGAAATTATTGTGCCATAGGAGCATTCTCCCAAAGTTTCACTTGCCCCCTTCTGCTGTGCACACCGACATTCCCCAAATGGGAAATTATATTTGACAAAGTAATTGGAGTTATTTGAGAATGTATCTAGTGGAATAGATAAAGTTGAACCAGCAGATGTAGTACACCTGGATTTCCAAAACGTATTTGATAAAGTACCACAAAAGATGAAAAGTCTTGGAGTTGAAAGTGTGATACATTATACAAACTGAGGATTGGTTAATGGGCAGAAAGTAAAGATAGGGATGAATGGGGTATTTTCAAGTTGGTTGACTGCTTAGTGAAGAGCTGCAAGGTTTAGTGCTGGAGCCTCTGCAATTTACGATTAATATTAAGTGCTTAGACAAAGCAACAGAATCATGTATCAAAATTTTCTGACAATACCAAATTAGATGGGAATGCACGCTGTGGGCTGAACACTGGCTACTTAGAAATTGAGAGAAGTGTTTGGACAACCAGTTGTTGGATGGAGCAAAATATGAAGATATCCTGTTCTGTTCACTTTAAGAATTGACGTGTAGAATACGGTAATTGCTTGCTTAATGTGTTTTTTGCTTTCCTGAAAAGTTGAAATAATGCTAAGCAAACCAGACTTTTTCATTACGACCAATATAAAAGGTGTAGGTGGGTTCTATAGGACCCACGTTGTCAGTGAAGAATATGAACATTCAACCCTGCCGGTTGAAGTACATTGCTAATGTGCTTTACGTGGAAATTAATTTTTAAAAAATGCTGTTATTTTGAAAGAAATATGCTGACTTGTTCTACTAACCGCCTGTTGGTTCCTTCCACCTCCACCCCTGGTGTCACACGTCCTGCTCTCTTATCGATCCTCCCAGTTGCTGCTGATTCATCCTCTCCCCAAATGTATTTACCCCTCGTCTTGTTTCTTACCTTTTTTTGAATCCTTGCTATGAACAAGGACTCAGAAGATGCACAGCGAGGAGTCAGAAAGATCAGCAAGCTACAGGTTTAACGATACAGAGAAGTCTCTCCAAAATGCTGCTGATCAGACCGTGACATCCAATATTAGATCCAGTGCAAAATAACATTTTAAAAAAAAACTCCTAACACTATTTTTAAATAATAAGCTCATTAACAGTGTGAGGTCAAAATGAAATGACTTCATGAGGATTTATAGTACATCGCATGGTGTCAAACTTGTAAACGTTGATGTTCAGAGTGTCCTGGATTTCTTGCAGAAAGAAAGCAAAGCTGCATACAGATGCTGTAAGCAATTAGGAAAGCAAATAGAATGTTTGTCTTTACTACAAGGGATTGGAGTATAAGTATAAAGAGATCTTGGAATAATTCTACTGAGAATTTAGTTTTCACATTTTGAGGAAAGATATATTTGCATTGGGTGATTGCCTTGAATATCAGAGCAGACTCAATGATATTCATTTTATTCAGCTTCAAAACTACTCAAGACCCACCTTAATCCTATTATCAGAAGATCCTATATGTCATCACCTCTAGGTACACTTTCTACACCATTGTCCCTATCGGCCCTTTCTGTTTTTCTCTCTTTATAAACTCCAGCATCTCAAACATCAACCATTCCTACCATGTGCTAAGTCTTGTCATCTGTGCTGGGCCCCTATTTCCCAAAGTGTTGTGCACTGCCCTCTAGCCTTTGTGCCCATCTCTGTCCACCATCTCTAACTTTCATAGTCGTACGCAAACCTTCCCTCAGCTGGTTCTGAGGAAGGGTCACCGGACCCGAAACATTAACGCTGTCTTTTCCTTCACAGACGCTGCCGGACCTGCTGAGCTTTTCCAGCAACTTTGTTTTTGTTCCTTCCCTCAGCTGACCCTGCTTTCTGTCATCTAACTCTGCTGAACCTCCTCCCTAAACCCCTCTGCCCTTCTCCCATTAAAATCCTCCTCAATACCCACCTTTATGGATCATGTTTTAAATGTTTTTAAGTTGCGCTTTATGTGAGTCAGTATCCATTTTGTTATTTGTTGTGTCAGTTTCTTTTTCAGTATAACAGGTAGTAACGTTTCCTATGTAGGAAGCACTTTTATGAATGAAAGTACTTGTTATAATCTATATCAGGGTAGTCTTCCGAAGTAGTCGGTTTCTTCTGTTCATCTCCAGTGTTATTCAGGCTTTTAAATCTGTTTATCTTTTGCTTGAGCGTTGGAGTGTGCCCCTTGTCCAATTGGTGTTCTGGGCAAATGTATTATTAGAACAGATTTACTTCAGATATTCAAGATTCTGAATAATATAGCTGTCTTGCAATGATGTTACCCCCTCCCCAACCAGAATAAATATTTCCAGTTTCCATAGCTTCTCCTTGTGATGCCCAATTCATTGCTGCCTTTTATTGAGCAATTTTCAGTGAGGGGATGGTCTAAAGTAATCCACTGATTGGAACTGCACATTGTATTTCTTATGGACATGGGCTACACTTCTTCTTTTTGCTTTTCGCTAATATTTCAACACTGCCAAAGCAATAATTATCTGACTTGTGCCTGCAAAATATTTGCAAGTAATGTAAAGTTCACTGACATACCAAAGCAACACATGCTGCTGTTTCTTTTGGTCTGAGCAGAGACAAAATTGCAAATTGCCATCCATGGAGGCATAAGGCTGGAATATCTTTCATACTGGTAAGTATTAGGAGGCAAATCTTCTTAACTTCTAGTCTAATCCATGGTAAGCCACATTAAACTGTAAAGCAGCTTAGGTGATTAACCGTGAAATGCATTAAGATATATACAGTGAAGATTTCAAATCTGTGTCCTTTAATAGAAACTGAAACATATTATTTCAGGAGAAATACTGTTCATTAAATTGTTAATTATTTGACATTTCAAAATAACAAAGAAAAGCTTTGATAAAATGTTCTTGGTTGAAAGCATGAATATTAAGTCATTTGCATTTTTGAGTGAAACTGAAGAGTACAGAGTACTGAAATCTATACCTTCTGTTTAGCAATATTATACTGTAGGTGATTTTTAATCTACATATTACTAATGTCAAACCTCATTAGCGAAATCACTGAGTTAATGGTTGATCCAAATACCTACTCATACACCCTGGAAATGTATTTCAGTGACATTTTATCAGTAGCTAATAATTTTATTTTTGTTGATGTTAATTCCTGTAAAGAGCTGCTCAATTACTCTTAATCCCATGCCCTTTTGATAGAGTCCTGAAAGTTTTTCTCTTTCAAACATTTTTCCAGTTACATTTTGGCATTATTACTGAATCTGTTCCCATCAGGCAATGCTTTCTAGACCACAACGCTCATGAAAAAAATGTTCTCCATGTCACTGCTGATTCATTAGCTAGTTATTGTAAATTTGCGTCCTTGGGAAAATGCTGCATGTTTCCCAAATGTGCATTCTCGGAGTTGGACACATTTAATGATTGATTCCAAAGATAAGATGTTTTTTCCTACGCACACTGAAGTTTTCTTCCCCACTCTTGGAAATAGTGAGGACTGCAGATACTGGAACCTAGAGTTGGATAGTGCATGCAGAGCGCAGGTGTTCTGCGAACTGGTCCCCTCAAATTCACCGGGACATTTCTGACACCTCCCTCCCCTTCCTGGACCTCTCCGTCTCCATCTCTGGTAACCGACTCACCACCAACATCCATTTCAAACCCACTGACTCCCACAATTACCTTGACTACACCTCCTCTCACCTCCCCCACCCCCTGCAAAAATGCTATCCCATACTCTCAATTCCTCCGCCTCCGCTGCAACTGCTCCTGGGATAAGGCATTCTACTCGGGGGCTTCCCAAGTATCCTCCTACTTTAGGGACCATAGTTTTCCCTCCTTTGTTATTAACGATGCCCTGAACAGCACCTTCCCAATTTCCTGTGCTTCTGCCCTCAAAACCCCTCCCCTCCCCCCCCCAAATAATAAAAAGAGAGTTGCCTTAGTCCTCATGTACCACCCCACCAACCTCTGAATCCAATGCATCATCCTCCGACGTTTCCGCCACTTACAATCAGACCTCACCACCAAAAGGTTATTCCCCTCCCCACCCCTGTCTGCTTTCCGCAAAGACTGTTCACTCAGTGACTCCCTCGTCAGCTCCACACTCCCCACCAACCCCCTCCACCACACCCAGTACCTTTCCCTGCAACCACAAGAGGTGCTACACCTGTCCCTATACCTCCCCCCTCACCTCTGTCCCAGGCCCCAAACAATCCTTCCAGATCCGGCAGAGATTCTCCAGCACTCATCCAACCTGATCTGTTGGATCCGTTGCTCCTGATGTGGTCCCCTCTATATCGGCAAGACCAAACGCAGACTCGGGGACCGGTTCGTGGAACATCTGTGCTCTGCACGCACCAACCAACTTGACCTTCCGGTTACCATCTGTTTTAATTCCCCCTCCCACTCCCCTGGTGACATGTTCATCCCAGGCCTTCTCCACTGTCAGAGTGACACCAAATGTAAGCTGGAGGAACAACACCTGATGTTTCTCCTTGGGAGGTTACAGCCCGGTGGCCTTAATATTGACTTCACCAGCGTCAAAATCTCTCCACCCCCAACCTGTCCATCTCTGACTCACCTATCCACTCCACCCTTCCCACTGACCAACCACAATAAGCCCGTACCTGAATCCACCTATTTCCATCCCACCCACCCTCCCCTCAGCCCTCACTCCTCTATTTATTTCTGGGCTTCTTCCATTCCCCAGTCCCCAGTCCTGATGAAAGGTTCCAACTCAAAACGTTGACTTTCCTGCTCCTCTGACCGTCTGTGCTTTTCCAGCTCCACGTTTATTGGCTCTTTTCTTCCCCCTCTCCTGAATGAACCGACTGATGCTTTTATGATCTTTTCATCTGATTTTGCCAGACCAATATCTTAGAGCTGACTTGATAGCACCATTTGGGTAATTAAATCCATTTACTACAGCTCAGAGGCAAATATGTCAACTTGGTTACATACTGCAGCAGCCCACAAAAGATGGACTGCTGTAATACAAATTCAAAAAGAACACGTTGAATCATTCAGAGATAGCAAGAACTCTGGAGTCAGAGATAACACAGTTTGGAGCTGGAGGAACACAGCAGCCCAGGCAGCATCAGAGGAGCAGGTCGGGACCCTTCTTCAGAAATGGGGAGGGGGGAAGGGAGCTGGAAATTAAATAGAGAGGAGGGGTGGGGCTGGGGAAGGTAGGTGGGATGGTGATAGGTGAGTGCAGGTCAGCAGTGGTGGGGATTGGTCAGTGGGATGGGTGGGGTGGATAGGTACGAGAAAAGATGGACAGGTTGTGTCAGGTCAAGCAGGCAGGGATGAGAGAGAGGATTGGACATGGGATGAGGTCGGGGTTGGGGAGATTTTAAAACTGGTGAATTCCATGTTTAGGCCATCGGGCTGTTTAGGCCATCTTTCTTTTCCTGCACTGAGGAGCTAGTGTAGGGGCTTTCTCCATGAACTGCTGACCTAATCACTTTGGGGACTATGGATTTTCAGAATCTTGCAGTACCCGCAATGAATGAATGGCAATACTTGGTCCATTTCAGGATAACATGTGATTTAGAAGGGAACTTGATGGTCTGTGCTATTGACCTTTTATAGTAGTGGGTCCCACAGAGAAGTGATGGATCTCCTCTCAAAATAAGCCTGGCGAATTGCTGCGATACCTCTGTAGGTTTGACACTCTACGACATAATGTCGTGGTAGATAGACTGCTCGGGCTGTTGGCCAATTAAGTTACACTGACCTTTGATTTTGGGACTGTTGTGGTTTGCACCGCTCAGGAGAGTGCCGAGTGTTCCTTTGTCGCAGTTGAGTTCCCAATGCCGGCCACCTTCGAGAGGCCGGCTGATTTAGTCTCGTAGCTCAAGATTTTTCGATGGCAATGAGGGGTCCACTTTGGCAGCTGGCAGGTTCAAAATTAAACAAATGGCCCCAATTTTTTGTGCTTGCCCAAACCATCCCTCACCAGCCTGCAGGCTGTGTCCCCTCTCTTGTTTGCTGAGTTGCAATCCCACTCTAATAATCTTTCCCGGTTGTCTTAGCTGTGACGTCCCCAAGCATCTGACCCACAGCCAGGTGGATAACTGAGTAGAACATAATGATAAAGTCTTGTTCTTAAATTTACTTGGTTTGCATATCCCATGACCCTGTTTTATTCCCACTTCTCCCTCACTCGACAGTGATCTAAGGTGAAACTTTTGTTACTTGTCTTATTAGCTTATGATTAATGATTTTGTTTTTGCTTTTGTTTGCAATCCGGTTCTTGTGGCCCAAACAAGCAGCCTGGTACCTTTAGTGATTTGGTAGTACGGAACTTGAATATTTCTGACAAAAAGAAAATTTTTTAGGTTTTCGTCTTCCACTCAGGATTCGCAAAAACATCAGGGTTAGAAGGAGCAGAAGTTATAAAATCACGAAGGGCATGGATAGGGTGAACAGCAAGGTCTTTTCCCCAGGGTGGGGGAATCCAGAGCTAGCGGGCCTGGGTTTAAGGTGAGAGGGGAAAGATTTAAAAGGGACCTAAGGGGCAACTTTTTCACACAGAGGGTGGTGCGTGTTTGGAATGAGCTGCCAGAGGAAGTGGTGGAGGCTGGTACAATTACAACATTTAACAGGCATCTGGATGGGTACATGAATAGGAAGGGTTTAGAGGGATATGGGCCAAATGCTGGCAAATGGGACTAGATTAATTTAGGATATCTGGTCAGCATGGACGAGTTGGACCGAAGAGTTTGTTTCCGTGCTGTACAGTTGTATGACTCTTTGGGAGAAGAGAATGTTTATTGGATGGTACGTGGATTCTGATAAAGGCATCACCATGGAGGAAGTAACACTTTTGTTGATGACTGGGGCAATGCTCTGATTAATCAGTGTCAACCTGCCTGCTTTAAATTTAACAAATTTTAGCATTTATTGTCAGTTGTCATCTCACAAGTGCCTTCTCCACGAAACTGAGATGACTTTTCAACCAGTAAGCACACCCTTCTCAGTCAGTATGTAAAAAAAAAATGACGTTTCACTTTACATTTGGCACATTCACAATTTACATTTGTGAATATCATGATGATGAAAAGCTTTGGCAAAATGTCTTTTTTTAAAATAGTCCGTATACTTTTCTGTAAGTGGGTTGGCTCATTCATGATAGATTGAAAGCTCTGTCCTGTGCCATGATCTCTCAATTCTGTTTCTGGGTGAATACCTGTACTTGTCAACTGTCACATTGAGAATCAAATCAACTTCATTTACTCCCTTCAACTAATCAGTAAAAGGAAATCAGCGTGGGCAATGGCAGAGGGAGTTGGACTCATTCAGTTCTGTTGCATTCAGATGATTTGAGTGAGTAAAGTTCAAAATCAGTGAATTTTACCAACATTTAAATAACTGCAGTCGACCTGTTCGAAATGACCAATTTTAATAAACATTGTTACTGCTGTTAATTCTTGAAAATTATACAAATCATCATAATATTTTGCATTTGGATTAAAATATCTCTGCATTCATGCTTATGTCCGTAATCCATTTGACAGTGATTTTAATAAATTCTCATTCTTGCTCTCCATTATAACACAAATGAAACTCCTTCACTAACTAAACCCTAAATGTTTGAGGGTCATTTTAATTTTAACTCATTGTAACTGTCAAAAAACTTCACAGGGGGGTTCCTTTGTAGGAATGACTATATTGTGACAGTTACGTAAAGAGTTTTCAATCTGTCTTTGTTGTGTTGAGATCTAGAAGCCATTTTCTGGGTAACTTTTTTGGCATCATGTATGTGGTAAAACTGGGGCACCCTTTATGAAAGCCACAGATTGTTTAACTATTTCAACTATGGATTGTTGGTGACTTTGCAATGAAAGATAGTGGAGAGAATATTGCATCAGCCCTGTTCCTATATAGCAAATCGTGTGCAGCAGTTACCTGAAGTATAAAGAGCAGAGAATATTACATGAAAGTAAAAAGCAAATTTTAGATAAAGTTGGCTAGAGAGAAAATCCATGTTCAGACAAATTATCCTTGAATCCTGATCCATGTCTAACTCACCAACAAAATGCTGGAATTGGTATGTTAACTTCATTCCATCGTCAGTGAGGGAACAAAAGCAGATATGGCTTGTGTTCAATTTGCTGCGATTAATGGTTTGGTTCCAGAACTAGCTTATATTGGAGTTGATAGTTGCCAAACCAACTGTGAGAATTGTTTAGTAATTCTGGATCAAGGAGGTCGCCCTATTTAAAAACAGTTTATTTTTTAATGTTAGGTGATGACTACTGGACATATTGGATCCCAGAATGAAGTCTGACTTGATGGATGATTTTTTAAAAAGTTTGGTTAATGTAGAAGTCAGTCATGAAAACGTAATGAACAGACGCTCTAGAATTTCTTTTAAAAAAAGTTGGTTTATTACACAAAAGACAAAAAGAAACATGATCTATCTTGATATGGAAGACAAAGGTCTTGAAATATGCAGCAAACAAAGTTTTCAACTTTCTTCGCAACACCATCACTTTACAAGGATTCAAATCGACAGAATTTACCCCTCTATATCAAATCTTTATTTTCCATTTAAACGATTCTCCCCAATCTCCAGTCCGTGAGCTGCAGCGTAGTCTTACGTGGAATACTGTCAAAACTGAGAGCTTAAACTTTCTCAACTCTTAATAACCTGCTGATTTCTAACTAGACACTCTGCTCTAGAAGTTGCACAAACTAAGCTAATCATTGTCAACTTTGGTCTTTTCAGCCTTCCTGGTGATGTGTGCTCAGTACCTTGGATATCCCTTATCACATTCTTTCTATGAAGAACACACCTATGTTGTCTCAAGACCACATGTATTAACCATTAATTGATCTCTACACTGTTGTGGTTTTTTAAAAGTTGTATTCTGGTTTAATTCAACAGGGCACCAACCACAATCTAATATCCAACAACAAGATGACTCGGCCACTGATTTAAGTTAACCATTAATGGAGAATCTACTTTAAAGGTTAAAACTGTAGCACTTCCTGTTTTATTCTCATGCCATTGCCTTTCCATAATATGAAGTTTGAGATTATTCTCTCGCTGTAATTCTGAAGGGTTGGTGGGTGGGTGTATTCGGCAGTGCAGCAAGGTAACGATTCAGTGAAAGTGAAACCAACTTTTGATTTGATACTGCATATGTGAAGTTTGCACCATAATAGTCAGAGCTCTTTCTGCAGAACTGTACAAGTTCTGTAAAAGTATTCTGAAGAAAGTGCATGCTACTTAACCACGTTTACAAGGCGTCATTGACAACATTTAAAAGGCACTTGGATGAATACATGGATAGGAAAGGTTCAGAAAGACATGGGCCAAGTGCAGAGAAATGGGGTTAGCATAGATGGACATTTTGGTTGGGCCGAAGGTCCTGTCTCTGTGCTGTAGGTATCAATGACTCTGATTACTTTTTCAACAATGGTATGAAATACACACCAACTCTCAGAGGGGCAAAGGACTTTCTAGATTCTTAAAAAAATTAACCTGTTCAGAGATATTATTACATCCTTCTGGAGTAGGAGGAACTTCAATCTGGGCCTCCTGCTCTGGAGTTAAGGACACTACTACTGCACCACAAGAGCCCGCAAAGGACTAGCGAGACTTCCTATTGTTATGTTAGACAGCAGCTTTAGATTTTCCATTCCCTGGTACTTGCATTTCACTATAAGAGTATGATGTTCAGTTTTGTCTTTCCAGCATCAGCATCTGGGGTCAAATTGCACATAGTGAAGCTAACAGTGTGTTGGAAAGGTTATCCAAGGCAAGGATTTATCTACCCATAATCTACCAGTATTGTACGCTAATTCCTTGAAGATTTTGAAGTCATGTCTTAATCCTAAATTATCGAAGGTTTTATATATTCAGTGGTTGCCCAGGATTGGAGTTAGCAATTTAATATCACATGGTAGGTTGCAAAGTCAAATAATTTCCTCTTGGCTTAAATACTTTACTTTGCAGATGGTATGTCTGATTACATATTCTAACCTTTAGCTATGACCTCTAACTAATTGACAACAGCCAGTGAACTTTAGCCAGGAAAATTGTCTGTCACACTGTTTCAGCAACAGTGCAATTTATTTAATCATTCTACTCACGCTACTGGGCAAGTATGTATTGCAGTGACTGTGTCCAATTTTATCACATTCTCTTTCAAGAACAAATATAGTTCATTTGCACCATTTTTACAAGGAAGGAGTCCATAATGTACTGTTGGGATAGATTCTTTACAAATTTCTGTATTTCCAAAAACATAGTTAGCGTCAGCTGATAAAACCAGTTGCTTTTAGGGGTCAGTCGTTGTTAAAGTGGTGTTTGTCCACTGACTACGATGATGATTAGAAAAACCACCAAATATAGGTTTATAATGCACAATGAATGGCACTTATTATTTTCTGAAATCTTTTATATAGTTTTGGATTATTATGGTTACTCTGTGACAGCATATTTATATTTTTTTACTTTTCTATTCGTCACCTTTGCAATCATGAGCAGGAATCTTCTCCTGCTCTGTTCTACAACTCCTGTTTAAGTAATTACTTAGTAATTAATATGATGATGATCATGATTGAAAATTAGAACAAATAATATTTGCTTTGAGAATTTTCTTAGATCAACATGTCATTGCCTATGTTATCAGCCCTATAGTGCAAAGAACACAAACGTGTGCCACACTCTAGGATTTTGACTGTTTTTAGTAATCCAGGACGAGAGGACACAAACATAAAGTTGGAGCTAATCAGTTAGGGTGATGTCCCGTGGCAATTTGCACAAAGGATGACAAACATCTGAAAGCCTCTCTTTTTATTTCTCCCCTCACATGCTACCGTGGAGACAGGGTCAATTGAAAATTTTAAAACTGAAATTGGTGTGTTTTTAGGCAATGTTACTGAACTGTGGCAGATAAATAGGATCTCCACAATCTGGGGATGCTAACAGTATTGAAATGTTCCACAGGTTGCGTGCTAATAGGAAAATGTTTTGCTCGTTATTTTTCAGCCAATTCTTTATCAATGGAACAGTTCAGTCTAAAAAAAATTAATAAGTTAGGGTCACTTGACACAATTGGTGAGAGACGCATTAACTGACTGAGAAATTTCCACTTTTTCTCCAGAGCTGATGAGTGTCTAGTGACCTGCTCAAATGTATTGTTTTGCGGAGAAGATTGAGTGTTGATGTGATATCTTGTAAGTGGAATAAGGTGCCAATATTCACTAACTGACCTCTGATTGTGGAATGGCCTTGAGCAAGGGGTGTTTTTGAAAATGTAGCCTGTCATTGCCATTGGGAGCAGAGGGCAGAAACCTGAGGCAGGAAAGTAAAGGCGCAGTCTCGTATGGTTAATAATGCACAATGTGGTTTTAATGTTTCTGAGATTTATAGCTCGGGTTGTGGATGAGGGTGTAGACTTACTCGCCGAGCCGGTGTGTTTGATTGCAAACGTTTTGTCACCCCGCTAGGTAACATCGTCAGTGCACCTCCGGTGAAGCGTTGGTGTTCTGTCCCGCTTGTTATATATGTGCCTCCGTTTGCTGGGGTGTTTGGCCTCACTACCAATTCTGTTTTTCAGTGGTTTGTACACAGGATCTAATTCAATGTGTTTGATGGAGTTCCAGTTGGAACGTCACGGCTCCAGGAATTCCCTGGCGTGTCTCTGTTTAGCTCGTGCTTTCATGGATGTGTTGTCCCAGTTGAATTCGTGTCCTCCTTTATCCATGTGTATTGAGACCAGTGAGAATTGGTCGTGTCTTTTTGTGGCTAGTTGGTGTTCATGTATCCTTCTTGTCAATTTTCTTCCAGTTTGACCTATGTAGTGTTTCTCACAGCCCTTGCATGGTATTTTGTATATTACACGGGTTTTATTGGTTGTGGGTATGGGATCCTTTACGTTCGTCAGTAGATGTCGTAGGGTGATTGTTGGTTTGTAGGCTACTCTGATACGTGGGTTTGATTAGCCTTGTGGTCATCTCCGATATGTCTCTGATGTACGGTAGGGTGACTAGAGTGTCTGCTGTGTTGTGTCTTCATGTTGTGGTTCCAGGGAATTCCTGGAGGCCTGGCATTCCAACTGGAACTCCATCAACAAACACATTGAACTGGGCCTGATATACAAACCACTGAGAAACAGAACCAGAAGTGAGGCCAACCACCCCAGCAAACTGAGGCATATAAATAACAAGTGGGACAGGATACCGACGCTTCACCGGAAGCGCACTGACAATGTTACCTAGCAGGGTGACGAAACGTTTGCAATCAAACACATCGGCTTGACGAGGAAGTCTACACCCTCAATGTGGTTTTATAATTAATACATAATACATTAAAAATAAGATAGACTTGCACCCTTCAAGAGTGCATAATGCTTCCAGATGTTAACAGCCAATTAAGTCTTTTTTTGTAATTTAGTCACTGTGATAATATAGAAAATGTGGCACACAATTTGTATACAATAAGGCCTGACAAACAACGTGATAACTTCCAGCAAGTAAGTTAGCTGTGGGTTAAATATTGGCCCACAACACACTTTGAAATGGTGCCTTGGGATTTTTTTTTCCCCTATGTGAAAATCTACTGCGAGCTACCATCAGGCCTGCAACCACTTTCAGTTTTATCACATTTTCACCTGGGCCTGACCCACGTTTACTGCACAGTGCTGTTCTGTGTGGCCTTGTTGACAAGGTGACAAATAATTAAACTGTTCACTGCAGGGGAATGTTTCCTCTGCGTGCCCTGTGTAAATGAAATTGTAGAGATCAGTTTTAGGTTTAGTTATACAATGTATAGATGAAACCTTTCCTATTTGCCCTGTATTATCGACAGCAGGCAGCATGTTTCAGCAGGTAGTATGGTCTTGAGTGTTTGAAGCTCATACATTATTTCTGTCTTACCCACATTCCTGAACTAGCCACTAAACAGGAAACCTCGTAATGATTTTTTTCTGATTAAAATTATTGACAGCTAACATTTCATTATTCAATTGCATTATATGTTCATTGCCAGTTTTTAAATATTGTATTTATGATTTAAGGGATAGAATAAAAAATAATACGCAGATAATGCCAGCAAAACATTTGCAGTCAGATTATTTTTAAAACAGCAAACATCTATTTAAATACAAGATTTTTTTAACCAAGGACTCTAACAGATTCCAAAATTCTCTCACATAAAGCTGTCTGTGTGTTTAAAAATAACTGGCCTAGGGCTATTAATACAAATCTTATCAAGAAACTGACCTTGTTACTTTATAGTCCTTGTTTGTAGTCATGGAATATGAAAATCTAATTGGGAACAATTTTCTCCCGAGTTGAAAAGGCACGTTAACATCTCGTGCACAATGTTATTTGAGGAATGAAAACTGAGGGTGGAATTTTCCCTTCTTTTTCCCCTAAGTGTTGGGCGGAGCCTGTAAGATGACATGTAACATGCCGTGCTCACCAGTGAGATGACTTGCCTGATCACCCACCAATCAGGTCAACATGACCACCTTTCTCGGTGGTCTGCCCGTGGAAGTGTTGGGCTGAGACCCTTGAATGGTCATTATTGCCCACTTAAAGGCATTAATTGCTCCTGAGTCAAGAAAGTCCTCAATGAACCTTCTCTCCCAGCACTTGGAATCGTAGAATTGTACAGTATAGAATGAGGCTATTCGACCAATTGTGTCTCTACCAACTCCTGAAAGAGCTACCCAGCAAGCCCCATTCTCCAGCCCTATCGCATAGCTCTCTATAGATAGTTGAGGTGGAGAGAAGGGTATGATTTTCTCTCGGTGGAGGAGAGGGGGCGTGGCTTAGCCAATTATCTCCCTCCTCACCCCCAAGGAGGGATGAATTGCATCAATTTCTGTCAAACCTGCCAGTTATAATTTCAGAATCTACATTGCAGAAATTGGCTTCTTGATCACTAAGCTTGTTCCATGACTATCCATGTTTCGGATTCAAGTTTTGCAGCAAACTAAGGGCAGGAAATCTTTGTCGTGATATTATGCCCATTGGAGTTCAGGCTGTTGAAATTCTGCGGAATAAAGACTGTTACTGCCATCTTTGTCTACAGAATCAAAGCTGAAGTATTCTATCAAATCAACTCATACCTTTCTAAAATGTTTTCATTTGAATCATGTAAATCCTCACTTTTAGCCCAAAGAATAGTTTTCAAATAAGTTATATCAAATTGTTTTCTCTGCAAATTTGCTACACTTGGCCAGTTCTGTCATCTCATCCCTTCTGTGCCATCTCCATTCCATGCATCCCTCCTTCTCTATCTCCCTTCTACTCTTGCCATCTCCATCCCCCTGCAAATCCAATCCCATGTGTCAGGTATTATCCAAGAAGTAAACCTAACAATAAATATTGCCCTTAAACTGATTAATAGCTCGGACAAAGTTTTATTGCAGACTAGGGATGGTGATTTTTGTGTTCTTGTGCCACATCACTTTTAACTCAAACAGAAGGAACAGAAGCAGTAAATTAACAGATCAGTGTTCGCTGTTCATCCAATAGTCAACATGGCTGTGAGCATGGGCAGTCATGTCTCACTAACTTGATTGAGTTCTTTGAAGAAGTAACAAAGCGGATTGATGAGGGAAGAGCGGTGGATGTGATCTATATGGACTTCAGTAAAGCATTTGACAAGGTTTCTCACGGTAGACTGGTTAGCAAGGTTAGATCACATGGAATACAGGGAGAACTAGCCATTTGGATACAGAACTGGCTCAAAGGTAGAAGACAGAGGGTGGTGGTGGAGGGTTGCTTTTCAGACTGGAGGCCTGTGACCAGCGATGCGCCCTAAGGATCAGTGCTGGGTCCACTGCTTTTTGTCATTTATGTAAATGATTTGGATGTGAACGTAGGAGGTATGATTAATAAGTTTGCAGGTGATAGCAAAATTATTGCCGTAATGGACAGCGAAGAAGGTTACCTAAGACTTCAAGATCTTGATCAGATGGGCCAATGGGCTGAGGAGTGGCAGATGGAATCTAATTTAGATAAATGTGGGATGCTGCATTTTGGAAAGGCAAATCAGGGCAGGACTTGTGTGTATGGAATGAGCTGCCAGGGGAAGTGATGGAGGCTGGTACAATTACAACATTTAAAAGGCATTTGGATGGTTACATGAATAGGATTAGGTTTAGAGGGATATGGACCAAATGTTGGCAAATGGGACGAGATTAATCTAAGATACCTGGTCGGCACGGACAAGTTGGACTGAAAGGTCTGTTTCTGTGCAGGACTTCTCTATGACTCTAACTAATGTTCACAATCATATAAACATACAGAATAGACAGGGGATGAATATGAATCCATAGAATCCCTATAGTGTGGAAAAATTATCCAATTAACCTAATTTCCCTTCTGTGGTGTTATTGCTGTGCAGATTTTTCCTTTTGAGGTCTAGTATTGAAGTTTAATGTTATCGTGCCCATTTTAATTTGTCTTGTGACATAACACATGGCACAACAGATGAGCGTAGTTATTTGAAGATAAGGCTGTGTATAATGCCAGGTACAATAATAGAAGTTTAATCTTTTTTTTATCTTGGATGTTTATTTGATTTAAAAGTTACCACTGGCTACAGTAGAAATTTGAAAAGCGACAAGCTGTAGTGGGGAGAATTTAGTCTTTAGCCTGTTTCAAGATGCTGAGCCTACATGGAGTTGCCATCATAATGGGTTCTGCACATGAAGATGTTCTTGGCAAGGATTTGCTGAACCAGCGCCTTACCATGTCTTTATGGAGCCAGTCCCTTTATGGAGGCTGAAATGCTGATGGAATCCTATACTATTGTTGTTAATCTGACACACATACTAGTGGTTTAACCAACTCCGCCAACTGCCATCTCCCAATATGGTGTATCGTATATTTAAACCTTAACATTTGTGTAACACAGTGAATGGATTGAAAAACAGTAACATTGTACTGCTAAGCTATTTAGGATTGCCTTTAATAAGGAGGAATATGATCATGAGACTCATATTAGGAAGGCTGGTATTTCTGGATCAATTCTGCACAAAGCTGAAAATACCCTGGAAAATTTTCACCTGAAATAATTGGTCTTCTTGCAAATACCCATCAAAGATCAAGCATCCTTGCACCTGAATGCTTGAACTTGAACTGTAATGAAATAAACTGTGGTGTTTGTTTTTAAAATGACTGCCAAAATGGCCCCCTCTGATTGTGTGACTCATCATTAGTATTCTGTGCACGAGGACTCACCAAGCAGAATCATCTTAATGGACTCTGAATGAGCCCAACTGCCAGCTATTGTTGGACAGAGAGAGGCTGCAAACCCTGTTGATGGTGAGTTATAGCAAAGACTGTCTAATGCTGAACCAGATCAGGGTCAGGAGGCTGCTAACATGACATGAATCAAGATGGGCAAGACAGTGGAAACCTGCTGAGCTAGGATAAAATTCCCAGAACACATCAGAAGGGTGAGTGAATTAAATAACACGACAGTGCATTCAGGATTTGGTGACAAATCTTTTCTCTACTACGGATCGTTGACAGCAATTATTTAGTGCATCTTAGAAACTACTCTTTTTGGATCTAATTGATGTATGTAAAAGATTTAGACCTACCGATTGCCCAGCTTGACTACTGTAGCTCCATTTTTAAAAATCTTGTTCAATTTCTTTGTGTCAGAGTTTGTTCTTGTCGCTGAGGAAGTTCTGCAGGGATTTCCCTGATCAAACCTACCCACCCTTGGGGCAACTGCATGGGGAGCAGTCGGCTGAGGGAATTCCACAACAAGGGAGAAAGCGCAACTGAATTAAGATTTGTGATTACACAACAATTTTGATCATGACTCGAAAGTGATATTCTAAAATCAGGAAATGCTGATTATCCATAACTCTTCTCTGCATCATGCATACTTTATCTAGTTGTGTTTTCCGCCATATGTGCTACTGTTTATTTTTCTCTCCACTCCTCTGGTAAGCTTTTCATTTCGAGGCACTTCCTTAAAATATCTTCACTTCTAACAAAAGAAAAGCTTTCAAGTTTTCCTGTGGTTCATAAATCCACGCAACTGTGTATTTGACTATTTGGTTAGTCAGGACATGACTAGAACAGAAGATCTCATTCCAGCAGCCTTTGAGCTTAGACCCTTGTGATTAATTGACACCTCTGTAAGGAAGTGATAAAGGTTTGTGCATCTCCACTATACAGCTAAAAGGAAGTAGTGGTTATTTGTTTCTTCCCCTGTTTATTTGGGGAAGCGTTGTCAATAAAGGAAACTCAGATGACAACCATTTCAGCAGTTACTTCGCCAAAGTTATGTTGAAGATAGGCTAATTTCAGTTCTTAACCTTTGTGTGAAATACAGAAATGTTCATTAAACAGTATTTCTCTCCCAGAGTACTGTGGACAGTTTTGGTCACCTTACCTATGGAGGGACCTACTTGAATTGGATACAGTTGACAGAAGATTCATTAGTTTGACTCCCTGAAAATTTCAGCTTAAAAGAAAACCGAGCAGGTAGAGCTATAATTCCTTGGAATTTAGAACTGGAGCTAATCTTTTTGGAATGAATAGAATCATGAGGGATCTTAGAATCATACAGTAGAGAGGAAGCCCTTGACCCATTGAGTCTGTACCACCAAATACTTGATGGGATGTTTCCGCTTGTGGAATCTAGAACAAGGGTGCACTGTTCCAAATTAAGTTTCCAATTTAAGGTAAAGATAAGGAATTTTTTGCTTCAGATGGTCAATACTGTTTGGAATTTTCTTCCCTGGAGAACAGTAGAAGCTGGATCATTGAATGTATTCAGGACTTTCTTAGACAGATTTTTGATTTGCCAAGAGAGTTGAGGGTTATAGTGTACAGGTAATAAAATGGATTTGAGGCCACAATCAGATCTGTCATGATCTTACTGAAATGTGGAACAGAATGGTAGGGTTGAATGGCCTTCTTATTTCCCTAAATTGTAGGTTCTCGTACTCCAGCTCAAACACCCATTGAACTAGGAGGGAAAATAAAGGCCTGCTTGTATCCAGTGTATTTCAAAGTAATCTGAGGTAAATGCCCCCCTTCCAGCTGTTCCCCAGCTACTCCAGTTCTGTTCAGCTTGTCTTTGACTACCTTAGCTAAACTTATACCTGCTAAGAGCAGCAATTTTACATAAATCTAGCAGCTTGCTCAATTATTTTCCAGCACTAGCTCACAAGTTGAATTTTGCAACTTGCCTGACGGGATTTGAAGACCTAACCTCCGGTTTAGTTTTTCAGTAATGTAATCATTATCCTACCATCAAACAAAATCAGAAATTGCCAGAGAAACTCAGTAGGTCTGGCCGCATCAGTGCAGAGAGCACACAGCTAACGTTTTGAGTCCAGGGACCCTCCTTCAGAACAGTCTTGAAGAAGGGTCACTGGACTCAAAATGTTAACTCTGTTTCAGTTGTTCAGAGTTGCTAAAAAATTTCTTTGCGATCCTATTGTGATGTCGTTCAGAAAGCTTCCATATTTAGTAAGTAGTTGTTTTCTGAATTGGTTAGCAAGCAGAACTAGGTGTTAAACCCCCTACCTGGTTATTGTGATTGAAGGATTGGGAAGAAGCAGTCACTGAGAATATAGTGCCCATCCAGAGAGAGAGAGACAGCCTTTCCTTCACCACCATCAGGCCTCTTTTTAGACTAAAGTCAGAATTATCACTAATGGGGCCAGTTGTTTCCCTGATGCCAGGTGCAAGTGCCCACCAACGAATTGGGTCTTCCTGAAGGAGTGCTTGGCCTTAGCTATTAACGTGAACCTGGAATTTCAGGGACATTTCAGGGATTATCTGAGATTCTGACCAGTGCCCTAGGGAGGAAAATATGATCCTTGGCATTTATCTGCTCGACAGGCAGTACCTTTATGCACTATGTGTGTTTTGCATCAACATGACAGGTAGGAAAGAAACAATGCGACAAAGATCTCAAGATAGAGGAAGGAAATGAGTTAAAGTTAGAAAAATTTGGTCCCTACAAACTTATAAAGGGGTGTTACTGAATTATAAGAAATGCAGAGGTGACTTTGTTGAAGACTGCTGTCTGAATGTAAAATGGTGTTTGATGGGGAGCACAGATTTTGAAACCTGTTGCAGTGTTCTAAGTCTTTAATTATCCACTGGGGTTGGAGTTTCTCCTACCATCTTGTAGAAAGAAAGTTGATTTGAAGCCCTGTTCCTGCAGAGCAAATGAACAACAGAGAGATCAGAACAGTGGAAAGCATACTCACAAAGAGCAACCAACACCTGGTTCAATCATTTGGGTAAGGCAGTTAGAAGCTTTGTCCTTTGAAGAAAAGAGGGTTGCATTGTTTCCCATATTCATACTTCACTTTTCAAAGCTCATGCTTAGTGCCTATCAAATATATCAGTGGAAGCACCAAAGACCTACAATCCAATCTTTGCAGAACTGGGTTAATTTGAAAGAGACTTCTTAAATTAGAGTCTGAAGCACACATGCAGGTATTATTCATAGCATGTTAGCCTGCAGAAATCTTTAATCCTCTTGGATTTTTCCAGTAATATATTTAAAGTGAATAAAGATAGAACAATGCTTGTGTAAAAACTCTGCTAACAGTTTTCCTAATTAAGATGCATCGCTGCCACACGTTACCTTCCCACTTCAGTGATTCTTACAACTGGTAGCTTGAAGCTGAGCAGCAACACTCTGGATCATTGGCTGCATGTGAACTGAATTAAACAGTTAGTACCGAGAAAATGTCTGACCATCTTTCCACTCATTGCTTATTTTGAAATCTTCCTTTGTCTCTTGTGTCCCGGTGAAGAGTTCCCTTGTTAGAATGGTCTTTGCCGTCCAAAACAATCTGCCTACTGCTGATTGATCTGCCAATATTGTGCTATTATTCTGGTTATTCCTCAGTGAAATTCACTGCCCAGGTTGGTGGAAGAGGCAGAAAATCTCAATCATTTAGGAGGAATCTGAATCTGCATATGTGAAATGTAACCTTAAAGCCGACACACCAGAGGCTGGAAGGTGGAATTAAGTAGGCAGTTAGTTATTTGGCTGACACAGACATGATGGGTTGAATGGCATCTTTAAGCCATTACAGTGTTATGGTTGTTTTAAATACCTTGGCCACAAGATCAGTCATTTGCCCTATGTCTCACTTTTGATGATCACTTAGCTGCTTCATTTCCTTTGTAGTTGGGTAAAATCGGGAAGGAATGGTTATTCATTCCAGTTAGTATGTAACCACGAATGTCAAAGACCTAGAAGGTTCAAAGTGACAAAGTAGGTCGACCTTTGTGTTTTGCAAGTTTGTGGCCAGAAGTTTTTCTTGTGATGGTATATTTGATAAGAATTTAGAGTTGCTATTGGTGTACATGCTACCCATAGGGCACTGTACTCTTGCAATTTCTATGTTTCAAACTAAGTCATACAAGTTTGATGAGAAAACGGCTGGTGTCATGGTCAGATTTTGCTCCTGAGATGGATAATTCAGCTTTGGGAATTCCCTGCTGTTGGTAAAACTGCCTCTATTTTGCCTCTCTGCTCCTATGATGCTGCTTGGCCTGCTGTGTTCATCCAGCCCTGCACCTTGTTGTCTCTATTTTGATGAACCTGATCTGTCTCGATCTTTGGTCTGGATTGGGTCTGGGAATGGATGCATTTGGATTCAGATCCTCTGACCAGAGAAGCAGGTTCTAGTTGCCAGGGGTTGGGTGAGCACTGAGGAGGGCTGGTCAGGTGGTCCACCTCTGTTCTCTAGGAGTTGATCCAAGTTTTAATAAAATTAATTTGGGCCTTTGATCTTCACTCCTCTCCCTCTCCAGCACTCCCCACTCACTCCTTGTCACCTCTTATACCCTCTAACATCTCAGTGCCAGCACACCCACTATCACCATGAGTAGACATGCAGGAGCCAAGTAGGGGCAAAACAAAATAAACTTCATTAAAATCAGAGGGATCTCTTGTTCTACACACTTGATTGTCTAAAATTTTCCATTCATGATGTCCATTCAAATTGTTTACATCTTTTATATAAACAAACTTCTGGTCACATCATCCATCAAATGCAGCTAATGCTTTAATATTCTTTAAGCTGCCTACGAAACTGTGAAATCAGAATTTCCTGCTGAGATAATTTTAGCTTTTGAAAGTCAACCAAGTTGCATCATAAACAGCCTTTAGGAAAATGTCAACAAATAGAGCATTAACCAATGCTACACTAGCAGACTTGTTGATCAAAGCAACCCAGCTGAGAGAATGTCCAATCAATCTGTTCAGAGATATTATTGGGGCCCTCCAGTGGTGCAGTGGTAGTGTCCCTACCATTGGACTGAGAGACCCAGGTTTAAGTCCCACCTGCTCCAGATGTGTGTAATAACATTGCTGAACAGATTGATTAAAAATGCTTAAATTATGATTTAATAACTTTCTGGTCATGATAATTAAACATATCTTATCTGCTTTTCAAAAGCGTTCGTCTACTTCATCAATTTGTTATGTGGAGGTGCTGGTGTTGGACTGGGGTGGACAAGGTCAGAAATCACACGACACCAGGTTATAGTCCAACAGGTTTATTTGAAAACACCAGCTTTTGAAGCCTCCTGAAGAAGGAGCAATGCTCCAAAAGCTTGGACTATAACCTGGTGTCATACGATTTCTGACCCTCATCAATTTGTGATTACCACACTATGGGTTATGTCCCATGCAGCAGCCAAAATAGAATCTATTTGACCTTAGAACTCATTTCAGATGGTCCTGCTGAGTTTGTTTGCATCCTGTGGGTGATTCATATCCTATTGCCTTTCCTCTACTGACCAAAAAATGGAAACTTATTAATGTGGAGGGTGGGACTTATGTGTCTGGGTCCCAACCACCAATTTTCAAGAAATAACAAGGTGTAGAGCTGGATGAACACAGCAGGCCAAGCAGCTTCAGAGGAGCAAGAAAGCTGACGTTTCGGGTCTAGACCCTTCTTCAGAAAAAGCCCACCAGTTTTCAAGGCCTGTGGAGTCAGGAAAACTCAAAAAAATCATCCTTAGCATGGGAAATGTAGACCCAAGAGGCTACAGGCTAGATTTGGTTTTGAAAGGGCTACCTTTTCATTGTTTAGCTAATCTACAGTATTTCTCTAACCAGAGAGTGATTGGATTATGGAACTTGATACCACAGGGAGTAAGTAAGGAAAACAGTCTAGATTTCATTAAAGGGAAGTTAGGTAAGTGCATGAGAAAGAAAAGAACATAGAATTATGCTGATAGTGTTAGGTAAAGTAGAGCAGCAAGAGATTCCTGTGGAGCATGACCCACTCAGGCTGAGTGGCCATTTGTGTGATGTACATCTTGTGCAGTGATGTTACTGTCAGCTCCCTGTTTTGCCAGCGAAGTGACAATTTCATGATAGAATAATGTTTAAACTGGACTTTCACATGGAGGTGGAATCTTTTTTAACTGTAAATGCATTAAATGTCAGAACTGCAAGTAAGAAGTTGCATCCTTATTGCTGGTTTCCTCTGACATCATAGAAACCAACATTGCAACATTTTTATTGAAATTTAGCAGCTGATTGTGTGTTGGCAAGTTCTGTGCCACATTTAACAGTAACACTGTTGGTGGGGAAAATTTTTTTTAAAAGTGCCAACACAGAAAATTCTAGAACATATCAACACTCAAAATGGAACTGCTTAAAGTGAATATTATATGCTGCTGTGAGTAGCTCAGGTTCTGCCGTGTTCTGTTCTGGTTTCTATTTGTGGTTTAATTTTATTTTAAAATGTAGATGGTAAATAGGAGTTCCCAGTGATACCTGGGATGTCCAGTGAACAGAAAACATTGTGTTGAGTACGGTGAATACCGAGTGCTTTAACACTGGTGTCCAGTATTTGTGTGATATTTTGATTGATTGAACTGCAAATAGTGACAAGAGGCGTTTTATGAGTCATGGTATTTTGAGCAGCTTTCACCTTGTCACTGTGCAGTCGCAGCGACAGATTAACCATAATCAGTGTGTTTCTACAAGAATTGAGCTTTGTCAGCATCACGCCTCACTGAGAAGCCACATGAGTAAAGTCTGTCGAGATTGGCAACAGTATTAAATGGGCTTCTTTCATCAGAAGTGCAAAACTTGGCTAACAGGCCACATCATTTGGAAATGGACACAGTGCCGCACTATAGTGAGAATAAACGTCACTCATCAGGGATATTACAGACTGACTGCTGTGGTGCCAAATGTTTTAATCGGTCAGCCTGTTGAATACAAATCCTCCTTAGACATACAACTTGTTTCCAAACAGCAGTCAGTCATAGGCAACCAGAAGGAGTCCAAATCCTTTTCTAACTTAATTACTATCTTCATACACCACACAAAGCCGTTATTATTGGCAAGTGTTTGTACCTTATTAAATATACTTCTGCCTGAATATCTTTTTGTTGTTTAATAAATGCTTGGACCATTATCACTTCGTTTGTAAGTAACAGCAATTGGTATTGTACTGGATGTAATAATACGCAAAAGATGCTGGAGCAGTGAGATAAGGGTCCAATGTCAATAGGGAGTCAGGGAGAGTCCAGAGGTGGATACGGTGTGGAATGGAGGAGAAGAAACAATATATTAAAGGCTATTCAAAAAAGGTTTGCTCGGCTTATTCCTGGGATGAAGGTGTTGACTTAATGAGAACAACTAAATAGGTTAGACCTTTATTCATGACAATTTAGAAGAATGAGATTAATCTTAATGGAACATCCAGATTCTGAGGGGGCTTCTGAGGACAGCATAAATGCTAAGATATTTCCATTCATTGGGGTATCTTAAACTAGGAAACATAGTTACAGAATAAAGAGACATTCATTTAAAAGTGAGAAGTGAAGGAATTTCCTCTGAGGATAGTGAATATCTGGAATTCTCTTCCCCAGAGTTTTGAATCACTGGAAGTATTTACAGAGGAGGAAGATAGATGTTTGAAATATCAAGTAGTTAGTGGTTATGATGAGCTGGCATGAAACAACATTTAAGGCCTGGTGCACATCAGCTGTGATCTTATAAAATGGCAGAGCAGGCTTGAGGGGTAAATGGCCTATTCCTGTGTCTATTTCTTATGTTCTTAGAGAATGGCTAAGCATCAGGAGATTCACTCCTACTCCTCTTGGTCTACGAGTAGTGCTGGATAGGCATTTATCCTTGCCTCCCTTTAGTTACTGTGTTTTCTGGGAACCTGGGAAATGCAACCAAAGCTGGACAAAAGCATAAACAGAGGAAATAACTTGAGGCAAAAAGTTATGTTAATGGAGATCTCCCACACTCCATTTCACAAAGTAAATCATTGAGATTTTTTGGTGTGCTCCCTGATTCGTTGGCAGAAACATCCTTGTTTTGTACAATTAATAAATAAATGGCATAACAAAGAAGAATTGGATAAATTCTTGAAGAAAAATGCAAATAGATTAGGTGGATAAGTCATGCTAAATTGTAGTGTTTGGGATGTGTAGATAAGGTGTGTTATGCAGGATGGGTCTGGGTGGGATGCTCTGAGGGTCGGTGTGGACTTGTTGGGCCGAAGGGCCTGTTTGCACACTGTAGGGATTCTAAAAAAAAATCAATGGACTGAATGGTCTGCTGTCTTTCAGTACTGTATTATTCAATGTCTATTGGGATTTGCTTTAAGATTTTTGACATTTTCACACCTTACCAGTCCCAAAGCTCTGTGATGCAGGGGATTGAATCTCCTGGTCTCTTGAATCTATTGTCATGATTGAGTTGCTTTGATTGTAGTTCTTCCTGGTATCTGCCCAGTTTGCAGCAGAGCTTGATCATTGAGTTACGATAAATGTGGACTGTTTTTGTATTTCACTGGAGCAACCATGTTGAATTAAGAAAGACACCTTCCCTAACCTGTTTGCAGAGGATAAATGTGTACCTTCCTAATTCAATACTGTGGATGCTGGAAATCTTAAATGGGAATTTCAATAAAGTTTTAAAAAATGAAGCATGTTCACATTTTACAGAGAAAGAGTTAAGATGTACTTTTTTTTGGAACAAAATGTACATCAAATGCCTTCCATTCTCACTTTTTTAGTGCAACCTTGAATGGAATTTGAATAGGGGCTACTTCCTTATGTTTACCATTGCTGAGTTTTAATTCAAGCATAATTGGTTTAATTAATATTATAAGGAAGGTATATGGCTGCATATCTTCATTTTAGTTTGATAACAGACTGTAAAGGAATTAATGGAAACCTGAAGTCTATCTGGAGCGATATCAACTGAATCAGGGAATGTAGAGGATACAAAAGAGGGGTAAAACAGAATGAGTGATCAGACAAGAGCTTGGACTGGAAGCTAAAAATAATTCGACATTACCTGGACATCCCGAATCTCATAGCAACTCTTTATTAATGAAAGCCTAACTTTCTTCAAAGCAATAGGTTGGAAGAAAGAGATCATTTTGTCACCAGTACGACTTTAACTTATATCTGCGGCTCTAATCCAAAAGAAAATAGACACCCAAACTTTTACTTAGGAGCCAAGCGCTGCGGGCAAAATGATTAACAGCGGGAACTGGCTGCAACCTGTCTATGGTTTTTACTGTATGATGCATTTCCTTCGGAGTGATGATTAAAGACAGGAACCCTTACCAATAATTGAGTTTTTGTCATAAATATGAAGGAAATGCAGTTGTATTAGGGTGGTATGTAGTGTGATTTTGAAAAGAATAAAGATAATACATTTAACAAAGCTGCTCCTAGTAAAATCCCTTTATCGTTACTGTACCCACGCATTAGAAATGTTAATGGTTATTTTCCAAACCTGCATGGCGCTGCTTTTACTGCTTTCCATGTGTCAGGGCAACAATGGCTGTTCTTTGAAATTCTTTGACAAGCCATTTATTTCTTTATTGTGTGACGGGTGGAGGTTGTTGAGAAATCCAGTTTTCTAACATTGCATTAGCCTAGAGGTAAGCACTTTCCAAGCTTTAAATCAGATGGCTAACTTCAGTGTATATGAACTCTGCAGTGTGAGGGATGGGACTTGTGCTTGCAGATGAATGTGAGTTTGTGGTTTTCTACCATTAAAAAAAAAGCATGTGATAAAAAAGAGCATGTAATTATGGTTGGAAAATTCTTTAAATACCTATAATCTTAATTTTATTTTAAATGCACAGCTTAAGTTTAAATTCAAAATGTGACTACTAATAACATTGCCAATAATAGATAGGTTTGGTCGAAGCTTTTCCTCTTGCACTTCTCAGGATGTTTCACAAGAAATACCAATGCAAGGAGAAAGCCAACATTGATACTGCATGAAATAGTTGGCAATTGATAAAAGAATTGCCACGGAGAATACACCCATTAGTGTTGATTGACAATTAACTGCCGGACTTTAATTCTTAAAACAATGCAAGTTGATAAATTGGTCAGGACATTTCCCTGAGAAATGCACCAGTGAATAGTTGCCACTTATTTTGTTCAGTTGGAATATGCAGAATGTGTTTCTTTCTTTCTGTCTGCAAAGTTCCAGCCTTGTGTATTAATATATAGCTACAAGTACATGTAGGAGTGCTACCTGCGAGCCCAACTGATCCCCTTTATTCATTCACAGGATGAGGACGTTGCTGGTTAGGCAGCATTTATTGCCCATCCCTAATTGCCCAGGGGGCAGTTTAAAGTCAACCACATTGCTGTGGGTCTGGAGTCACATGTAGGCCAAACCAGGTAAGGATGGCAGTTTTCTTCCCTAAAGGGCATTAGTGAACGAGGTGGGTTTTTCCGACAATCGGCAATGGATTCACGGTCATCATTAGACTCTTAATTCCAATTATTTTATTGAATTCAAATTCCACCATCTGCCGTGGCGGGATTTGAACCCAGGTCCTCACAACACTATCTGGGTCTGTGGATTAACAGTCCATTGATAATACCACTGGCCATTGCCTCCCGCTAAGCTGATGGTCCTAAATCAGTTGTCAGTGTAATTTACACACCTCGGGTTATTCAGCAAATCCAACAACATTTAAAAGGCATCTGGATAGGTACATGAATAGGAAGAGTTTGGATATGAGCCAAATGCTGGCAAATGGGACTAGATTTATTCAAGATATCTGGTCAGCATGGATGAGTGGACTGAAGAGTCTGTTTCCATGCTGTGCAGTTCTGTGACTCTAAATGCTGTCTGATCGTAGAATCATGAAACAATCAAGAGTTCCCTTTCCTTAATGTTCCAGTTGGATTTTTAAAACTCATTTATGGTTTGTGGGCTTCATTGGGTAGGCCAGCATTTGTCATTCATCCCTATTTGCCCAGAGGCAACCTAGGAGTCAACCACATTGCTGTGGGTCTGGAGTCACATGAAGGCCAGACCAGCTAAGGAGGGCAGTTTCCTTCCCTAAAGGACACTAGTGAATCAGATGCATTTTTCCGACAATCGACAAAGGATTTGTGATCATTAGACTGGAATTAGGATTTTATTCAACTCAAATTCCACCATCAATTGTGGTGAAATTTGACCCTAGATCTCCAGAACATTGTCTGGGTCTCTGGATTAACAGTCCAATGGTTACACCACTAGGCCAACACGTCCCCTTAAACCAGTGGATTCTCCTTTACTGCCTACCACAAATCGAGCTACACTAGTTTAAACTTTGGATGTATAGACATAAGTACAGAAGTTTGGTTTTGCCCAGTTCCATAGGTCTAAGGCATCCTTGTAATTAGGGCTCGAGCCATTTGTTCACTGTGCAAAGTTGATGCTGAACTAGGGTGCAACAGAGCCATCCTGTTGTTTAATGTGTATCCTGGTCAGGATTCTCGAAAGGCTCGAAAGGCCTTTGGTATGGAGAGTGTCCAGTCAACCTCAGATTATAAGGTAACTCAAACATTTGAGCATCATGTGAAGCTAGCTGTTTTATGCTCATGCTGTGAAATAGCATCATGAACGGTGGTCACTGTTTACAGAATGTTGCTGTCATGCCTAAATGACATTCTGCCCATCACACAAATGAGTAATGTGGTGTATGAATTTCAGTGATGGTGTGATGCCACCTATGTGGACAATACCTCCCAAAGACTGGCAGTTCTTTTCAAACAGCATATCCCTTCAGCTGTTCGCAACAAGCAAGGTACTGACTAAGCAACCAACCCTTGTTTGTGATGCTCACAATGTAGAGGTCAACTTAGAGATGATTCTGCAATTGAGCAATGCTTGTGGATAATCCTGAGCGTACGTGGAAATACTTTGAAAACTGATTTAGGAATGTTAGTCAGGCTCTCCATGTGACACACTTGCATATACAGGAAGCTGCATTTTTCATACACAGGGCCCTATTCTCTACAGCCACAACACTGTTCCTGTATCTATTCAACAAAATAAACAAAATAAAGTTTATCTCTCAGGACAATGCCCTGACCAATTAATCAACATGCCTAGTTTTAAAAATTAAAATCTAGCAGCTAACTGTCAATCAACATTCTCCATGCTACCGCCTCTCCTAACCATAACATGTTATCCATAACATTTCAGATCACACTGTTCCTGTGTTCAGAATGGTCATGCCACTGAGTGATTAGAAATTCACTTGGGATGGGCTGGGTGTCTAAAGCATATCATATTGGCTGACCTTTTTTTTTAATGCTTCCCCTGTATTCTGTTCTATTCTCATCAGTGGAATTGCTAATCAGACACTATCTGTAACAATATCACCTATTTTGTGTTCCTATCCAAAACGGACCAGTGTCCCCCACATCCTTCTAATGCACATACTGTGTTCAGGAGTTGGTTGGGATGTTGTTTAACCTTTATCAGAAGACAGTAGCCTGTTATATATCCCCGTGTTGGTATTGCTTCTTGTGTTTTCAAATTCTGCTACACTTGACTGAGTGCTCCAGGAGATCTGAGCATAAAATCCCATTGGAGAGGTTGGCACAGAAACGAGCATAAATGCCAGTGTAATTTCTGCTTTGATGCCATCTAGGAATTTTTTAGTCCTTGCATAAAAATTGCAGAAGTAGAAGCTTTTCTTGCATGTATACTGAGTTGGAGTTATTCCTCTGTCTAATTTCTCCCCCACAGTTTTTATCATTTCCTTGATCATCTGGTCTAGCTTTTCTGTTGATTCCCAAGGCGATATCATGAGTTTGCCTCCAGGATGTTTTACTTAATACAGCAATACTTATGTTATCTCGCGTAACACAAACTGAGAAAGTTAAATCTGGTTTGGAAGAATCCAACATATTGAGCATAACAAACTATTATGTACAATTATGTAGAAATTGTATACATTCCTCAAGCTCAAAAGTATTTGGGATAATAAACTTTTGGTGTACAACTTTTAGCATGCTTCAGAAAGAGTATTATGCTTCAAGAGATCTCAGCTAAGATGAAATATGAGAACTTTATACCCTCAGCTTAATTGCTGTGATTCAGTGATGATGACTTAATCATGGCTGTTAAAGACATTGTGAAACAATGCAGCAGATATTAACCCTAAATTTGTGGAGCTCTGGATGAAGACATCAGTTGCAGCATTTTAAGCTAGGACCTGGCACAGATGGAGGTTAGGGGAAAGTTGAGTCAATGCCCAGCTGAATAAGTAAATGAGGGAGAAAAGGAGCTAAGTCCAATATCACAGACTGACCAATTAAGCTAAATGGCCTGTTGCTGTGCTGTAATTTCCAGATAATTAAAGCAACAGTTTCAGTATAAGGGCCAGAAATCTAATATTCAAGTTGCTTTGTGCTTACCACAAAAAAATTCAAATTCATTTTGGAGCAGTTACAACATTTAAAAGGCATTTGGATGGGTACATGAGTAGGAAGGATTTAGAGGGAAATAGGCCAAATGCTGGCAAATGAGACTAGATTTATCTAAGATATCTGGTCGGCATGGATGAGTTGGACCAAAGGGTCTGTTTCTGTGCTGTATATCTCTATGACTCTATGACAAATACGTTTTCAAAAATAAACTTTTGAAAACTTTAGCCGTTTCATCGAAGTATTAATTAATTTGATGTAAGTTTTTAATTGGGGAAGTAGGTGAGATATATTTTCATAAATACAGCGTGGATTCTGTTGAATTGTCTCCATACCTTTATTTGTACTCTAGCTGCTCATAGGACAAAAGCAAAGTAGTTGATTTTCAGTTTGCAGCCAGAGTATAAAGCAAGCAATGTGATTCATCCATCACTTGCAGAAACTGCCCTGTACTCATTCCCAGTGAAACTGATGTTTTCTGTAATAGTCATCTGATCTCTAACTACGTTCTTTCAACTGGCTGGCAAAATTGACATAGAAAATTCACTTGATAGAAGTGAATAAAATTAAAGTGGACAGAAGGAAAAAGTTACACTTTTTTTTCATTTTTGTCTAAATTACCCCGTGAAAGTCACCCACTTTCTCCCATTGTTAATCTGTAAGAATACTGACTTCTGCTAGAGTCTGGTTCCTCATCTACCTGAAGGAACTCACCTAAGTGGAAATTCCTTTTTCTGAGAGGTGTTGATGTTGAAAGCTGCTTGACTGGTTGGAGAATTGGGGTGTCAAAACGGAGCCCATTCTTGGTAGTGCAAGAACTGGGGGAGGCGATGGCCTAGTGGTATTATCACTGGACTGTTAATCCGGAGACCCCGATAGCGTTCTGGGGACCCAGCTTCAATTCCCGCCACGGCAGATGGTGGAATTTGAATTCAATAAAAATATCTGGAATTAAGAATCTAATTATGATCATTAATCTATTGTCAATTGTTGGAAAAACCCATCTGGTTCACTAATGCCCTTTAGGGAAGGAAACTGCCATCCTTACTTGGTCGGGCCTACATGTGACTCCAGACCCACAGCAATGTGCCTGACTCTTAACTGCCCTCTGGGTAATTAGGGATGGACAATAAATGCTGGCCGTGAATGAATAAAGGAAAAAAAAACTGACTTCACTGAGGGGTGCTCTGGAGTCTGGTCTGTTTGTTTTTTCACCTTCCTTCTGCCCTGTCTACAGCTGCCCTTGGTCTTTCAAAGGTCTAAGATCTCTCCGTGCTCAATAAATAAAACATTATTGGTTTGCCTTGATCATCTCTGGACAATGAATATAGGATTTTAACCGGTATCAAACGTTGCTTTGATGATCTTAGTTTAGAGTTTGTGGCCATTAAGGCCAGTTCTTTTACTGGTTTTATATTTTGTCATGTGTTAAGTGCAAATATATTCAATTAGTTTCCAATTCATGTATAGTATTTGACAATTAAAGTTTATTTCTCCTGCAGTCACAACAGTGCAAAGGCATCTTTGCTGTGCTGTGAAACCGCAATATTTTAATAGGCAGTGCAAAATGCTTGGGGGATTTTGTCAGTAACTAAGAATCTACAAATTGTATTTGGTCTTGTTTTGGTGAGGTGGAATTTTCAACGCTTTCTTGGTTTTTAGATTATAGACAATGAGGACTGAAAAAAATATAGCTCGTTGCAGCCAGGCTTGAGGCTCTACAAGGTGTCTCCATTCACTTTATTACCTTCACTTATTTCAGCCATTAGCACTTGACTGCTGTGTACCAGGGAATCCAAAACTCCCGGTTGTTTCGCTCCAGTCAGCAATCTATGGATTTCTTCACTTAACACCTAGCTATAGCTTAAAATAGCATTTTTAGTTTCTTTTTGTTTTCTGTCTCTGAATTTGGTGGCACAAGGCATGATGGTCCAAATGACTCTTTTCTGTGTTGTGAATAGCCTATGCTGCATTAACACTCAGAGATAGTAGGAACTGCAGATGCTGGAGAATGTGAGATAACAAGGTGTAGAGCTGGATGTACACAGCAGGCCAAGCAGCATCAGAGGAGCAGGAAGGCTGACGTTTTGGGCCTAGACCTTTCTGAAGAAGGGTCTAGGC
>NC_063352.1:2408713-2421895 GCF_021869965.1 Rhincodon typus | reverse complement strand
TCTGAATTTCTGAAGAAGGGTCTAGGCCCGAAATGTCAGCTTTCCTGCTCCTCTGATGCTGCTTGGCCTAATGTGTTCATCCAGCTCTACACCTTCTTATCTCAGTCCACTCACTCAATACCTGTTAGCAATGGGCCCATGCAAAAATAATTAAACTTTCATAATTGGTAGCTCTGTCCTTGTAGATAGAAGCATAACTAGGAGTGACCAAGCTTTGCTGAATACTTCTGTTGCCAGGTTTTCAGTAGACAGTGTGTTGCATGGCAGAAGAAGAATAATGGTGGAACTGGGCATAACAGCATTCCTTCCTTTTTCTACCAATGCCTGATAGTCTGTTCTCCAACCCAATTCATAACCCATCTTGTGCTGTGTACTTGATGCATCTTGAATGTACTTAAATGTCTGTCATGGCATTATTGTGCGATGTAGTAGATGGAAACAGGCAGATGTAGAACCATTCTCTTCCATAGCGTGAAACAACTATGGAAAAATCTGAAATTATCTTTCTCCATAGGTCAATTTTGAGAGCTGTCTATGGTTATAGAGGCTGTTCTACTGTCAAGAATAGTGTGCAGTAGGGGAAGTAAAATTCCGTGATATCACATTTGGAGGGAGATAAATGATGCTCATCCCCAGCTACAGCACTAAGGCATTCCATCAGGATATACCAACTTAGACCATACAAAATTACATTGTATTTGTGGAGCATGCTTTCTCTGGATTCATTTTTACCATCAAGTTGTTTGATCCTGCTCCTCCCACCTTGTGTGCAAATAGTGTGGTAATATGGTTATTATGGTGTGTATTCCTACAAGAGTGAGTCAGATATTGTACAAATTGAATTATTTCCACTGTAGTGTGTGCACATGTTGTCCTGATGCCCTGACGCTGGTTCACTTTAGTTTCATATTTTGGGTAATGTGACACAAGAATTTACGGTGACATGACTGAAGCACAGAGGTTTCATAAAATTCGAATCTACCCTATTTCATAGTGGAGCAGGAAGCTAGAGGGGTTGGCTGAGTGTGTTCTGGGGAATTACACAATGATGCAGCTAGTAACTGTTGCATCCTGCCATATGTATAATGCACTGATTTGTTTTATTGAAATGACTGGAATCACCAGGTGGTCAACAACATAAGATATCACAGCTTTGTGTACCCGAGCACCACTGGTTTTAACAAGAGATGAACACAAGAACAGGAGAACATGGGAGCTAGGAAAAGGAGTAGGCCATTCACCTCTTCAAACCTGCTCTGCTATTTAATAGGATCATGGCTAATCTCACCTTTGCCTCCACCTTAGTCTCTCACCTGTTCTCCAGAAACCTTATAAAGTATTACCAACATAAACCACTTTGTCTTCAGTTTATATTAAGGTCACTGTGGTAATCTATATGATGGATTACAACATTGTTGTCATGATCTGTGAAAGGGCAGGTCCTCTTCTCATTTCTGTATGTGTCAACATCTTGTTTCTTTCTTAGTCCCTGCTCGGACTCTGTTCATTGAAATTGAACATGAGAACGTAACTAGGGGAAAGAATACATGAAGTAGCCTTTGGTTGTTGACTTTGTGTGCTTTGAAGAAACCAGTCTCTCCCTTGAAGAATCGTCCATGTATAAGCAACCAGTGTCCCCCAATTTTCTAGCTCTTCCACCATCACCAACAAAAACCTGCTCGTTCTGCCTTTTGTATCACTCTTAACAGGAGAAAGTAACAATTGTCACACCAGTGTTTTTGCTGAGTACCTCCACGAGATGCAACAGCATATCATTAAATGATAATTGTTTGGACTATAATTTCAGGCCAATTTTCACAGAAGACGATGAATAAACCCAATATTAATAAAACCTTCCAATTGCAGACATTTGATTCAAGTCTGAGTTGATAATGTAAGTGTTTGGAATACAGGTAGTTCGTGTTTTGTTAATGCAAATTGGCTGTCACATGATTGATGAATAGTGGGCGCTGTTTGGATAACATGAACTTTCTACCGTACAGTATAGTGATTTCCCTATAATGCGATTTTCTGCAGCACGAGGTCACACAAGGATGCAACTATCGTATTATAGGAGAACTACCTGTACAATGCAATGGGTTACTTAGTCAATACAAAGACACTGTGAAATGGCATAGAACTAACAAGGTGTCAGGTAACCAGGACTGGATTAGTGGTAAGCAAGATAAAATGTATATCGAGTTCAAGACAAGTTGGTGGCACTGAGTTTAAAGAAACTTTGTGTCACATGGGAAACTATATGTGGCACAATATGAACCGTTGACAACTTCACTTTTAGCTACTGATACATAAGCAGCCCTCTACAACTCGATCCTCAGCTTCCTGACCCACAGACTGCAATCAGTGAACACAGGCAACAGCACCTCCTCCGTGATAATCCTCAATACCAGTGCCCTGCAAGGATGTATACTTAGCCCCTTTTACTGTACTCTCTGTATACTCATGATTGTGTCACCAAATTTTGTACAAATGCCATCTACAAGTTCACTGGCAACACCACCTTTGTAGGCCGGATATCAAACAATGATGAGTCAGAGTACAGGAAGGAGATAGAGGGCTTGGCGTCATGGTGCAATGATAACAATCTCTCTCCGTCAATGTCAGCAAAACTAAAGAACTGATCATTGACCGCAGGAAGAAAGGAGGAGGAGGACACGCTCCTACCTACACCAGTGGAGCTGAGGTGGAGAGGGTCGAAAGCGTCAAGTTTCTAGGAATGACGATAACCAACAAACTGTCCTGGAACTCCCACGTAGATGCGACAGTCAAGAAGGCACGACAATGCCTCTTCTTCCTCAGGAGGATTAGGAAATTCGGCATATCCACAAGGACCCTCACCAACTTCTACAGACACACCACAGAAAGCATACTGTCCGGGTACATAACGGTCTGGTACGGCAACTGCTCTGCCCAGGACCGTAAGAAACTACAGGAGGTTACGTACACAGCCCAAACCATCATAGAAGCCAACCTTCCATCCATTGACTCAATCTATACTACTTGTTGCTGCAGAAAGATTTCCAACATCATCAAAGACCCCTCCCACCCCAGTAATAATTGCCTGACAGAAGAGGTTGTAGGAAGAAGACACAGAAGCTTAAACACATGCCCCAGCAGTTTGAAGAACAGCTTTTCCCCTGCTGTTATTAGCTGCTGAATGGACCTCTCTACTTTCAAATTTAATGTTGATCTTGCTTTTGTGCACCTCCTGAGCAGTTGTAACCTTGTATGTCTCGCTCTGTCTAAACATCCTATGATCTGTTTGCCCTTGTATGTTATGATTTGCCTGCATGCAAAACAAACTTTTCAGTGTGCTTAAGTACATGTGACATCAATAAATTAAATCAAATCAAATAATATTCATCATCATATTATGGCCTGTTGGGGAGGTTAAGGAGATAAAACTGGAAACTACCATTAACCCATGAATCAAGCCCAAAACAAAGCTGACTGGACTTTTTCATTCATGGCAAAGTTAGCGTTTGTAGCCCTTCCCAAATTCCCAAAGAGGTATTAAGCTGATGCCTCGAACTGCTACAGCCCATATACTGAATGGACAACAACAAGATTTTGACCCAATGGAAGTGAAGGATTGGTGATGTAGTTCCAAGGGCAGGTGGCAGTTTTCAAAGGTGTTTGCTGCCTTGGACCTTTGAGGTGGTGGAGACTACAGGTTTAGAAGGTACAGTTAAAGAACCTTTTGTGAATCGCTGCAACTCATCTTGTGCCACAACCATTTGGTCCACAGGTCCTTGGGTCAATAAATGTGGAGTTGGAAAAGCACAGCAGGTCAGACAGCATCCGAGGAGCAGGGAAATCAATGTTTCAGCCCGAAACCCCTTCTTCAGTCCTGCTTTTGAGCTTTCTCAGCTCCACATGTTATAGGCTCTAGCTTCCAGCATCAGCAGTCCTTACTGTCTCTGGGTCGACAGGTCCTCATGGGTTTCTAGTTTTGACTTGCTAGATCTGTTCAAAATCTCTCTCAATTTAGCTATTGTTTCAAGTTGAGGACTTTCATTTCCATTGAGCTCCATGTGTTGAAAAGTGATAACACCATGTGACACTTCAGATTAAAACGAGGAATACCATCTGTCATTGTTCCATTAACAAAGAGAAATTATCTCCAATTCATTGACCTTTAAATCCACACTGCCATTTGTCAATGGCTTTTTAGCTGTATGTATCTGTTTGATTGCATGTGCATTGTGCAAGTACAGATCTCTTGTGCTTTTTCTATATTGCTTTGTTTTCCAAGTTTTTACTTTAAATGTCTCAGGAATGATGTTTCATCTTTCCAAAGTCTAGACTGCAGGCAATTTTGACACAAGATGCACTTCTTCATATAGATCACCACAAGTTGCATTTTGTTATTTTGTTCCCCTGTGAGTAATTCCCACAAATAAGTTGCCTTTGCAAAAATTCATGCAGTTTGTTAAGAATGACCAGGGGACACTATCTCGTCGTTGGGCAACACACTGGAAGGTCGTCTTCTTAAATTTACAACAAAGGAAATAATCAATCCCTAGCTTTTATTGAATGTGCTGCATGAAGAGACGTCCTATCACCAAGTAATTGGAGTGCTATATAAAGGGTCACCAGAATATAGATGAGTGTTCTAGCGGTCACCCAGGATACAGGCAGAGATCAATTAAAATAGTAAATGAATACAACCACATCAGCTGGTATCAAGTACACTATAACCTTTGCGGTTAGATTCAAGTTTTTTGTTAACTGGCAATTGAGTGAAGTTGGTGGTCCTGTGTGCCTGGGAAAGCTGGTTACCATCCATTGTATTCAGCAGCAAAACAGCAGATATAGTGATATCACTTTCGAAAGTTTGAATGCTCACCTTGCCAGATTCTACTTGATGGATAATTATAACTGTCCATCAGCAGAATCATTGCTTCAAAACACGGGACAGTGCAATCAGGATATTGGAACACTATCCATTCATGTCCAGTGAGGACTTACCTACTTTACGCTTTAGGCCTGAAATTGAATTTATTTCTTTTTTAGAATGAGAAGAAACCTCTTTAAGAATTCTGTTCTTTTTTTCTCTCATTTAGAATATGCACCAGCCAATTAAACTAAAAAGTAAAAGTTTTGTAGAGAGATGGAGAAAATATTTCCCAATGATTTTTCTTATCTACATAATGGATAGGGCCTTCAGACTTGCCAACTTACACATTCAAACTAGTATCTTGTCACTTTAAAGCCTGTCAGTGCTTTGTAACAATTACTTTTTTAGCTCAGGATCCCGTGCTCACCAACCAGGTGATGTTGCATGCCTGCATTGCAACTTTTGTAAATTGATTTTAACCCCATTGAATACAAAATACAAAATAGCCAGCTAATCTCCCAGGCTCCAGCTCATCTGTAGTAACCTCCCCCACTGCTTGAATAAATAACAGTGTAAACAACACTTAAAATGAGTGTCAGGTAACTTCTTAAAAAGTACAAAAATCCTTCTCACAATCCTTGATTTTTAATCAGTTTTTTTCCCATTTCAGTCCACAATGGAAAGTACAAAAAGTAAAAAGATATGATCTTTACATATGTTGCATAAACTCCCTCTGCAGACCCAGGCCAGTTTTATTTCCCTTCACAGGTTTCAGCACTGGTTCTTTTCTGCTCTTCAAATAATCTCCCAGCAAAGTCATCAATCTCCTAATTTGCTTTTTTTTTTAACTTGCCACTTTGTGGCAAAAAAGAACTTTTCTCAAACTATGTGCTAAAGGTTTGATGTGTTGATTTATTTTCTTTTGCTACTTCTAGAGTGAACACCAAATCATCATAAAACAAAGAATGCAGATGTTGATGCATACACAAACAGAATTTGTTGGAGAACAGGTCACTGGATTCAAAATGCCAACTGTTCTCTCTCCACAGATGCTACCAGACCTGCTATGATTCTCCTAACAAATTCTGTTTTGCTATACACTGCATCATATCTGAAAATAGGACATGCATCAATAACTTTTGATATGTGAAATATTTGTGCAAATTGTTTAATATAAAAACAGCTAATATCTTGGAAGACGTTTACTTAATTTTGCAGTTCTAAAATAAAGGCCGTTTTTGAGAATCTAAGACAGAAAATGTGTAATGTGTTAGAGAATAGTTCAGAAATTTGCACATTATCTTTAGGAGACATCCAAATAGCCGTACAATGAAGAAACTTGAGCAATGAGCTTATTCAGATCCCAGCATTCTAGTTTAGGCTGCTTTCAGAGCAGAATATTGCTAAAATGCTTTGGTAACTGAGTCTTTGTGCCTGACTGATGTATCTGTTGTTGTGATACTGTGCATGAAGACCCAGTCGTGCAGAAATCTGAGCCACACGGAGGAATATTCTCTCAGTATGATCAACTGTAATTATATTTGATCTGTATTGAGCGAAATATTGAGTGCATTAACACTGTTGTGGTTTTTTTCGCTTAAAGTGCTGCTACATAAAGATATTCAACTGAGATCACCTTTCAGTTTAACAGTCCTTTACTCAGCCTCAACGTGAAGTTGAAAGCAGAAATCATTTTCACTGACAAGATGAACAGACTTTGCCTAACGCAGGGGCTTTTGGCGCTGTGCCACATCTCTTCTGTGTTTTCAGCTACTTGTATTCCTCTAACTTTCTCCACTTCTCTCTTGTGGCTGGAATGTGGCTTTGAGTGTACCGTTGGCATCTGGTATAATGTTTAGCTGTAGCTTCGCATCATGTATGAACCGAGAACTAGGTATTGGTGGGCCATATAACAAGCACTGGCATTATTGTCAATGTAGCATCAGTGATAGCTTGGTCCTTGTGGGTTGTGATTTTAAGTTTCACTTATCTCGTTGTGCGGGTTCGACCTTTGCTTTCTGCAGACTGGCTTTCTGCTTTACTACAAAGACTACACCTCAAATGTTTATTTGACTACATAATGCTTTGGAATGTCTCTGGAGACATGAAATGCATTATTACAACAAATATTCATCCTTTTATTACAGTTCAATCCTATGTTCACCCGACCTTCCACGCACAGTTTCCAGAAGAATCCCCGGAGTATGATCGGTGTGGGAGCACCTCTTAACATTTTGTTCCCTTTCGCTCATGAATGAATGATAAAGTTGACTGTGGAGTAACTCATTCCACACATAGCAAAGACTGAATGAAGGGAAATAAGAAATAGTAACCTGAGTAGACCATTTGCCCTGTCAAGCCTGCTGTGAAATTGAGCAAAATCATGGCTGATCTTATCCCACACCAACATGTTCCCACACCATCTTCATATCCATTAATTTAGTTTGTTTTTAAAAACAAACTAGTATTCTCTTGTTGTTAAATACAACAATTGACAGAGCATCTGGGAATATCCCAAAGATTCACAACCTTTTACGTGAATATGTTTCTTCTAATCTCCATCCTATTCCTTGTTTGGAAACGATAACCCCACCCGACCTCGGTCTGGATTCTGCAGTCAAGAGAAAGATCCTGTGTATCTATATTACCAAGCTGTTTTGATTAGTTATAATACTCGGACTGTGAAATAGTTTGTGCCGATCTCAGGGAAAAATCTATGTTACCAAAGTGAAAAATTGGCAGTGCAATTTCAAGAAGAAACGAGCAGTAACAAAGTTCATGCTGAGGTCGGTTGACCTAACAAGTCTTTGAAAGGGTCTCGGCAAACTGTTGCCCCGAATATCCTGACACCGATAATTATCTAAACATTGCCAACCATCTCCTCCCCGACAACCTTCTCCTCTATTAATCCATCCTCAGTTTTCCCATCGCCTCCTTCACTGTTTAAGACCCATTTGATTCCTTTGTACCTATCCCATATCCTGTCTGGATCCACTTAATCCTTTTGCAGAATCTTGTGCTCCGTGATTGCTCTGATAATGGGGTGTTTGTGTTGGGAGAGAGTTGTAAGGGTGTTATTTAATCTGTGGGAGGATAGGGACCCCATTACCTTTTCGCCTCCACCTGGATTAAGTCCTTGGCAAAAGGAACTGCAGGTGGTCTTTCTGCCCCACTGCCAATTCAATCCCTTAATTGGGCAATTAATGTCCAACCAAGTCTCCCACCCCACGCCAGCTGGATTAGCCTGGTGGCACACAGCACATGGCTGGGGCGAGCAAGACCGAAACGTCAGCCTCTCTGCTCCTATGATGCTGCTTGGCCTGCTGTGTTCATCCAGCTCTGCACCTTGTTGTCTCGGATTCTCCAGCATCTGCAGTTCCTACTATCTCTGAGTCCTGCTGTGTTTGGTCAACAGATGCAGCATGGGTAAGTGGGATATGGGGTTCTTGTGACACAGTGGTAGTCTCTCTACCTCTGAGCTAAGAGGCCTGGGTTCAAGTTTCGCCTATTCCAGGGTGTCATAACATGGCTGGACAAACCAATTTAATAAAAAAAAGTGGGGTGGATTCTGCAAAGAGAGATCCCCATCGATCCTTCCTGCCAACTCCCCTGCATCCTTCCCAAGACTCCAACTTTGAACCCCTCTCCCACCATCGCTCACCTATGGTCTGTGCCCTGGCCTCTTGTAGATATTTTCCTGGCATCAGCCAGCTGGTTACTAGCTCTCAGCAGGTTTTCCTGGAGTCCTGATCCTGTAGAAAGGTCTTAGACTGAGACCTCAAGCACCTGATTGGTTCTCAATACCAATGAACGTGCCCAGATGGGCCTCTCGCCCAGGGTGACCGGCAGTTCCTCATTTTCACTCACCTACACTCCTAAGGGACACCTTTTAACCCTGTATTCCTAGGATGACCTATGGGAGACTGAGCGTGAGTGTAGCACTTGAGTGATTTGTGCAGGACTGCAAGTCGGTCAGCTATGCAATGATAATGTTATCACTCCACAAGCTAACTTCCAATCTGTAATCGCTTTAAACACACCACCTCAGTTCAGCCTACTCTTACAGTCAGTATTCCCCACCCATGCATCAATACCCCCACCCAATCCTATTGGCCACCATTGCGGCAGGAACCGCCATCCTCTCAATCTCACATTCAAAGTGTTCATTTAATTTCATAAGATTTGATCACGCTGCTCTTGCCAGCCCTCCAGTCATTGGCTGAGACCTCATTGTCAGCACAATATTTGGATCTTTCCCTCTGCTTAATCTGAACACTGCAGTCCAACTTGTTCCACTGGAAATTGACAAGCTAATTCGAAAATGCCACTGTGCTTAATACCTCAGCATTTTCATTAGTTAGTGTCCCTCTGAGCTATGTAATGACACTGTAAATCATTGCTGCACTGTTCACTTTCCTCCAGTCCATTGTGTTTTACAAGGTTAAAACCTCATTACAATATGGATGGATAGAAGGGAGCGAGGGGAAGAGAGGTGTAGAGCATTTGGATAATTGCTGGTGGGAGGGTGCTGGGGAAACAGTTTGCCAAAACATTTTTAGATGCAATTATGCTCTAAGTGATGAGTAATCTTTCATGTGGCAGGAAGTTGGGCTGTGTTACCATTGGTTTCCCTTGGGGCATTAACTCTGACTTCTTCAACTTACCAGGTTGTTGAAGATTGCTTGGCAGATTTCTTGTGCCCCAGCCAATCCTTTGTAGTTCCTATTTGAAGAGGAAGTGCCTGGTGGTGTTTTAAATATATTTTCTTTTCTGCCTGAGGTGCTGGAGGATAGCTGACTTCAAAGGAGCCCATACAGTAAAGCTGTCGACTTTAGTTTTGTGTGCTCTCTCTGGGTGAAAGACGGAGGCCATGTTATGCAGTTGCATTCATGAGAAACAGATTTTGACATCTATATTTTATTCCACACAAACCAATGGAGAAACATTAAAATTCTCTCTGTTCAGAAAGCACTTTTGAGTCTTTCTTTTTACATAGTGTGGAGGTGCCGGTGTTGGACTGGGATGGAGAAGGTCAGATGTCACACAACACCAGGTTATAGTCCAAGAGGTTTATTTGAAATCACAAGCTTTCAGAGAACTGCCCCTTCATCAGGTGATTCTTTTTACAGCTTTAGAAACATAAGAACAGTGTGCCAGCATCCATCTAGTTCTCCCTCCTATCAGCTGATACAATAATTAAATCACTGACTAGTCCTAACAATCGTTCTCTACCAGTTAGCCCAACAGACCTAGAATTCTTCTGTTAATCTATGGGTTGCAGATGCTATTGGCAAGACCAGCATTTATCTCCCATACTTACTCACCCTTGAGAGCCGTTGAAAGTCAACTGCATTATGTTATATGTACAACAGACCAGGTAGTGTTGGCAGATTTCCTTCCCTAAAAGACATTAGTGAACAAGATGGGTTTTTTTTTAATGATAATTCAGTGGTTGCATGGTCAACATTTAAGGAATCTTGTTATTCCAGATTTCTATCAGATTCAAATTTCACCAACGTCCCTAGTGGTATTCTACCCAAGTCTCCTGAACATTAGCCTGGATATCTGGATTGTTAGTCCAATGACCTTATGACAATGCCATTGACCCCCAACATTTGCATCATTGTACCGGCCACATTAATTTGATAGACGTTCTGGTAAACTGCTCATGGGACAACACTTGGGGGTGAGCCCGACTGACAGTCTTAAATTTATTAGCATTGTAATCTTCACACATTCAGGATTATTTGGCAAATGTTACCCAGTCACAGAATCATATTACTCATTTGGGAAAGATGGAAGTTAATGTGGAATATGAGTTTCAGTACTGCTGTGATGCCAGATATATTGGCCATATATCCCAAAGACTCGGGGATCATATGAAATGGTGTGCTCCTTTGGCTGTTTGCAGCAAGTAAGATACTGACTGTACCCAACCCCCAGCCTGCACTTGCAAAATGTCCAAACACTGTCCTGCGTTCAATGTGATTGCAAGTAATCTTGATTGTGCAAACAAAAAATTAGGATCATCAGTTGTTGTGTATGTATGCATTGTCGAAGTTGCATGTTAATACACAATACTTTGTTTTTTGTTTGCAGACAAACAGAAAATGTAGATATATGGCATCCATTTCAACTCACTATATTAAGTGGCAGCCATTCTGTTTTTTTTTTCCCGTCAGGGTGATGCCCTGACCAATACGTAAGCCTGCCTTGTTTTAAATTTAAGCAAAAAGCATGGCAGTTAACTATCAGTCATCATTAACTGGTGCATTTTCAATGGAAAAACCTCCACAATTATTGTCTACTTATAATTGACAATAAGTAGCACTGTCCTTTCTCAGCATAAATATTGTTTTCCCATAACTTTTATATTTATTTAAAATTACAAATCCTGATGAGCGCATGATGAAAAGCTTCAACAAAATATCTTTTATTATATTACAATTCCAAGGAATGATGAGGTCACTAACTGTCTGTCAACAAAATAACTAAGAAAAGGGTGAAATGGTGAGAAGAGTAGCAGTGAAAGGTGAGCCCAGGATCCTCTATTCTCTCCAAAAATACAAGTACAACACTTTCATATAGGGCGGTGTTGGGAACTTGTATTGCCTGGTAATGAAATGCTAAATGGCGCCCTTCAGGAACTAGTAGACATAATTTATTCAAATTATTAAAGTTTAAATGTGTTATGCTAAACGTTTCCTTGCACAGCTACATGAGCTTCATTGAACCTGATATAATCATTTGTTAGATCAGCCAGTATATTCTGCTGGCATATACCAGAAGAAAATTCCATGGGGTGCACAGCATAAAATTTTATTTTCCAGATTAGTGGTTGTCTGAATATTAAAAAGTCAAAATCGCAAGTGCTAATGGGGAAGATTCTGCTCAATTCTTGAGCTTTTGTGGTCCCAAAAACATAAATAACAGACAAAGATCTAATAATATCAGCACTATGAAAGTCATGTGTTTCAATTTCTGCCTGCGTGTTTTACTTACCATTTGCATTCTAACTCCTATTGATGGTCAGGCCTGCACCCTTCTTGGCATAGCCACAGCAATAACTTTAAGACTTGTATTTCAGATTATTCACAGACTGCCCAGACATTACTGGATATTGTTTAGAGAGTTTGCTGCAAGTTTTGACTCCTGTTGTATGTGGGTAATTACTATGGAAAAGTATAAAGAACATTTGCTATGAATTTCCATCGACACTTTTAGGCACCTGTTGAATGCTTCCTCTTAGTCCTGCTTGATCTGAACTGATCCTGAAAGTGTTTGGAGTCATACGTTAATCACAACGTTGGAAGAATCTTTCCAGGTAAAGAATCATTTCACCTGTACCTCCTCCAATCTTGTGTATTGTATTCGCTGCACCCAATGCAGCCTACTCTACACTGGAGAAACCAAATGCAGACTGGGTAACCGCTTTGCAGGACATCTCTGGTCCATGCACAGCCACAGCCCCGACTTTCCCATAGCTGGTCATTTTAATACAGCATCCTGCTCACATGCCCACATGTCTGTCCTCGGCATGCCGGTGAACCACAGTGCAAACTGGAGAAACATCTCATCTTCAGAGTAGGCACTTTACAACCTTCTGGACTTAATATTGAGTTCAACACCTTCAAACTGTGAACCAATTTTCCCTGTCCTTTAGCATGTTATCATGTCCTGTCCCCCACCCACCCACCCCATCCCAGTTACTGTCCTTTCCAAGACATAGACCTGGATGAACACAGCAGGCCAAGCAGCATCACAGGAGCGGGAAGGCTGACGTTTCGGGCCTAGACCCTTCTTCAGAAATTGGGGAGGGGAAGGGGGTTCTGAAATAAATAGGGAGAGAGGGGGAGGCGGATCGGAAAATCTCTCTCCCACTGCAACTCTCTCGTAATCTCTTCGGCCTTGTAACTGCTCGACCATGTCCTGAAGCAAACCAGGTACTACAGCCACATCACCTTTCTTAGTATCTGCCTACGGACACGTTTGGACATAGAGCAGTTTTTCTGATCCGCCTCTCCCCCTCTCCCTATTTATTTCAGAACCCCCTTCCCCTCCCCCATTTCTGAAGAAGGGTCTAGGCCCGAAACGTCAGCTTTCCTGCTCCTATGATGCTGCTTGACCTGCTGCGTTCATCCAGCTCTATGCCTTGTTGTCTCAGATTCTCCAGCATCTGCAGTTCCTACTATCACTGTCCTTTCCAGTCTGGCAGGAGACACACCATTGTTCTGCCATTCTCACATTCTGATCACTTTAATCTATCAACATCTTCACCAGCACCCTACACCCACTACCCATACGCACCACCCCCCCCCCCC
>NC_063352.1:2351769-2408613 GCF_021869965.1 Rhincodon typus | reverse complement strand
AGTTCCACTGAATCCTGCACCTGGGCTTTCTTGTGTCTCAGTTCCAGAGGAAGCTGGAGTGATGGAATCAACCAATCAAGCATAGTCAGTCTGTAACAGAACTCTTCTGTTCTTGCTAAATACATCAATTTTGTTAACACCGAGCTGTGGTTTTCTGTTCTATAAAGAAGAAAGCAGTTAGTGGCTTGCCAAATGGGGAGTTGCCAAATCCAACAAGTTTTTCTTAGGCTTTGTCTCGAGTAGAGTCAGTGCTTACCCTCGGATGGGACGGAAAATTAGATCATGAGTCAACTGGGGACAGCAAGGCTTTGGATAACAGGCTGATTGTGCCAGCCATTGAGAACTTCACTGACGTACTCCACATGTGGGCTATAATGGCTTGTTCCATAATGAAATCCACTGCATCTGAGATTGTTTGTCTAAGACACAAATACCCTTGTGGAGAAAAGGATAAGAAGAGAATAAGAGTAAGCAGTGAAATTGATAAAAGGAATGCAAACTTTTTGCCTTTAAATCAATAAAAAGGAATATGTGTTTGATGGTCAGCACCAGTCAATACTTAGGGAAAACATCTTTTGTTTCCCGCCAAGTAGCATGTCCTGTGTTGTTCCACTTCAGTTACTGTGGCACCTTGACAGAATATCTCAAAGGTGCTTTGTCGGGTTGAACATTCCCAAGTGTTGAACCTACGCTGTGTTTAGTCTTAAATGTATTCACCTTTCATAAAGCACCAATAATGTTTGACTTGTTAAACTGCTATCATGTATTTCAATCTGACCTATTTGTTCTTCGATCTAAGCAGATGTTACAGAACTAACCTTGTCCTGAGATGGTTTGGAACCAGAGGAAAGGGGAGGCAAACATGTCTATTGCCTTGTATTTTATAAACTGCCCTGTCAGCTGCCTGGTGTTAAAATGCCTTTTTGTTCAACAAGAGATTGAATTGGGATGGCAGAAACTGTGTTGTATGATTACTAAACAAACCACAATGCCCACTAAGAATAGGATGCACAGGGTAAAGACACTGTAATTGTAGCTTTCGCATTTTAAATCTATGATTATTCAATTAGCAAACACATGTCTATTAGCATGTAAAAAATTTGAAGCAAGAATAAATATCGTTGTGTTGTAAGTTCAGATCCCTCTTCTGTAATGCTTCAGCTTGTAGCAGCACATAAACATAGATCTTGCTACAATGCATCTGTGACACAGCCAAAAGATTGCCACCTTTCTGTTTGATTCTAAATCTCCTTTTTAGAACAAAGACTGATCTGAAAATGGGAAATGTTATATCAGTTTACTATAGCTAGCAAAGATTTTTGTACTTTAGTTTGATGTGATAGTCAATTACTGTTTGCCTGCTTCAATTTGACTCATCTTCAGAATGTTTGATAAATATATATAAGGTTGCTGAGTTCTGCTTCACATCTGCAAGGCAATTATGCTTTCATGAACTCTACTGGTATTTTCAACCAGCTGCCACACTCACTGTAGAGAATGAAAATTCACAGTATTCCCAGTAAATTCGTTTGAGTCAATTGAAGTTTTGGGCTTGATTTTTGATAAATTTAAGACTAGACAATATTAGGAACATGATCCAGTAGCTATGATGACATTTATTTCTTTGACTCCCGTTGTTAACTTCTTTATTCATTTGTGGGACGTGGGCATGGCTGGCAGAGCAGCATTTATTGCCCGTCTCTAGTTGCCCTTATGGAGGTGGAGGTGAGCTGCCTTCTTGAACCGCTGCAGTCCATATGCTATAGGTAGACCCACAATGCCATTTGGGAGGCAATTTCAGGATTTTTGATCAAGTGACAGTGAAGGAACAGTGATATACTCCCAAGTCAGGATGGTGCGTGGCTCTGAGGGGAACTTACAGGTGGTGGTGTTCCTATGTATCTGCTGCTTTTGTCCTTCTGCTTGGAAGTGGTCGTGGGTTTGGAAGGTGCTGTCTGAAGACCTTTGAATTTCTGCAGTGCATCTTGTAGATAGTACACACTGCTGTTTCTGAGCGTCGGTGATGGAGGGGGTGGATGCTTGTGGATGTGGTGTCAATCAAGTGGCTGCTTTGTCCTGGATAGTGTCAAGCTTCTTGAGTGTTGTTGGGGCTGCACTCATCCAGGCAAGTGGGGAGTATTCCATCACACTCCTGACTTGTGCCTTCTAGATGGTGGGACAGGGTTTGTGGAGTCAGGAGGTGAGTTACTCACCGCAGTATTCCCAGCTTCTGACCTGCTCTTGGAGCCACTGTGTTTATGTGATGATTCCAGTGAGTTTCTGTTCGATGATAACCCCCAGGATGTTGATAGCTGGGGATTCAGTAATGGCAACATCATCAAATGTCGAGTAAAGGTGGTTAGATTGTCTCTTTTTGGAGATGGTCATTGCCTGGCGTTTGTGTGGGGCAAATGTTACTTGCCACTTGTCAGCCCAAGCCTGGATATTGTCCAGAACTTGTTGCATTTGAACATGGACTGCTTCAATATATGAGGAGTGGTGAATAGTACTGAACACTGTGCAGTAATCAGCAAATACCCCCACTTCTGACCTTATGATGGAGAGAAGGTCATTGATGAAGCAGCTGAAGATGGTTGGGCCTAGGACACTACGCTGAGGAACTCCTGCAGAGATGTCCTGGAGTTGAGATGATTGACCTCCCTCAACCACGACCATCTTCCTATGTGTCAGGTATGACTCCAACCACTGGAGAGTTTGTCCCCTGATACCCATTGATTCCAGTTTTGCCAGGGCTCCTTGATGCCTCGGTCGAATGCAGGCTTGATATCAAGGGCTGTCACTCTCCCCTCACCCTCTGGAATTCAGCTGTTTTGTCCATGTTTGAGCCAAGGCTGTAATGAGGTCAGGAGCTGAGTGGCCCTGGTGGAATCCAAACTGGGCGTCACTGAGCAGGTTATTGCTGAGCAGGTGCTGCTTGATAGCACTGTTACTGAAACCTTCCATCACTTTACTGATGGTCGAGAGGAGACTGATGGGGTGGTTATTGGCCGGGTTGAATTTGTCCTGCTTTTGATGTACAGGACACACCTGGGCAATTTTCCACACTGTCGGGTAGACACCGGTGTTGTAGCTATACAGGAAGAGTTTGGCTGGGGAGTGGCAAGTTCTGAAGCACACCAAAATCCTGGCTATCTCAACCTTAAACCCATTCACTGCTGTGTTTACTGAAATAGGCTCTTTTATTAAGTTGTTCCTTAAACCCTACTGTTTGACCAAAGGTGTGTGTGTCATTTTAAGTGGCTGCATCAAAGTTTTGTCTGCTGATTCTCTTGTCATGATCATTGGAATGCTGCTGCTATTTTAAAGGTGCTGCCTAAATGCAAATTACTGTGGTACGTTTACAACACTGTGATACTGGTAATGCAGATCTGTCACCTCTTACAGAAATCACCTGTTTTAGATTCCAGTAGCCATGAAAGTCAGATGGTTTTAAAGATGGATAGTGTATCTGTGGTGCCAGTTTGGCCACCCAGATGCTGAGCTGAACAGCCAACCCTAACATCGTTGTCTCTAATTATTACCTTGATTTTAGTTCCAGTAATTTGCAGCTGCTTCTACGATTTGGAACAGTACAAAAGACCGTCACTGTCTTTGCCTGTAACACCATGTTTAAATTCAACGGTTTTATTGTTTTGAAAAATGTCTTGTGCACAATAGATAAAAATGGTACCCATTGATTGTATCAAGTATGATAGAGGATTTGCAGTTAAATGTATTTAAGCGTTCCATTAATCATTCCAAAGCTCAGTCTTCACTGCCACTGTACGTCATTCAGCATGGGAAAGAATGTGACAATCTCAAATGCTGGAGATGTGCAGACTACAGATTTTGTCCTTCATTTTGATCCTTAAAACTGGGATGATTCAAGCAAAACAAACTTGCTGGAACCCAGCTGGTGGGTAAAGGGAAGGGACAAAGAAAAGGCGTAGAAGCAGTGTTCATGAGACAATGGAAAGGCTTTGAAACCCTGACACACAGACTAAAACCAGAGGAGACATGATGTGATCAACTTTCCTGCTGTCTGTACAGAAACAAGAAATAACCATTCAGAGCTGCTTTCTGCTTTGCTTCATTATTCACTGTGTGGCTGATCAACACCACACTCATTGCTCCATCTTTGCTCTACATCCCTTTTTATGCTCACCCAACAAATTATGAATTGTAGTTTTGAAAATCAGTTCTACACTGTCATCCTCATTGTTTACAATGCTTCCATGTTTTAAGGGTCCTAATACTGACCCCTGGGAGCACCACTGGAAACATTTCTCCAGCCTGAAAAATATCTATTAACTATCATTGTTTCCTATTCCTGAACTGATTTTGTATCCATGTTGCTACTGTACATTCCATGACCTGTAACAGTTCTCTCAAGCCTTGTGTGGTACTGGACCAAATGCCTTTTGGAAATGCACCTACACTGCATCAAAAGCCTTTCCCATTCATCATCACTTTGTTACTTTTTTTTTGAAAAAAGCCTCCAGCACGTTAGTTACACACAATATTCCCTTAACAATTCCACGCTGGCTGTTCTGAATTAGCCTACATTTTTCCATGTGATTATTTGCTCTATCTGAAATAATAGTTTATAGCAGCTTTCCCACCATTGAAGTTGAACTGAATGGCCTGTAATTGCTGGGCTTATCCTTACAAGCTCTTTTTGAACAAGGTAGGTATCATTGCAATTCTCCAATCCTCTGGCTCTATGCATTGAGATTGCAATATTTCCAGTGCCTCTGCAATTTCTATTCCCACTTCCTTCAATATCCTGGTGCCTTATAAACTTTGAGTACCGATAGATTATTCAATACCTCCTACACGTTAATTTTACAAGCTTCTAGCCACTGAATTTTCTTCTCTCTCACCATGGCTTGAGCAGCATTTGGTTCACAGGTAAAGACTGATGCAAAGTGTTCATTTTGCACCTCAGGCATACCTCTTTACTCATGTGTAAGTCGGACTCTATTTTAGTTTCTAATCAGCCCACTTTCTCCTTTTACCACCCTTGTACTGTTTGTGCCTACAGAATACTTTGGGAGCTAACAAAGGAAAATTCCAATCTTTGCTTTCAATCCCTGTTTGCTGCTTTTATTTGCTTATTTACCTCCCATCTGAGCCTTCTGTATTTCTCTTGTGCACAGAAAAGACAAGGCCAACATTACAAAATGTCTGTGAAGAATGAGGTTTAGGTTGTATAATACAGCTCATAGGATGTGACTTTTAGCACATGGTAATCCCATGGTAACTAAGCAGCTGAATTTTAAACCAAATCTGGTTGACTCTGCTCAGGCTATTGCCGTGAGAAATGAACCAGTGAACCATTTTGTTGAGTTGAAACAGGTACACACACTACACGTGCTCTTTCTGTCTGTCTGAGAGTAAATATATGGAGCTTCCATTAAAGATAAGCCTGACGATCTTAAATTGGTTGACTGCATAATTCATCGCACATTCAGGATTAGCCAGCAAATGCTGTCCAGTTGCAAAATCACATCAAATGTAAGAGATAGTAGGAACTGCAGATGCTGGAGAATTTGAGATAACAAGGTGTAGAGCTGGATGAACACAGCAGGCCAAGCAGCATCAGAGGAGCAGGAAAGCTGACGTTTCGGGTCTAGACCCTTCTTCAGAAATGGGGGAGGGGAAGGGGCTTCTGAAATAAATAGGGAGGGGGGGGTTAGGGTTAGAATCCCCTTCCCCTCCCCCATTTCTGAAGAAGGGTCTAGGCTCGAAACGTCAGCCTTCCTGCTCCTCTGATGCTGCTTGGCCTGCTGTGTTCATCCAGCTCTACACCTTGTTATCTCAAATGTAAGACACCTGTTGAGAGTTTGCAAGAGTGGGCTGGTTGGGTATGGTCAGCTTGGTGTGAAGAGCTTTATTGAATGTGTTTGATATGATCCAATGTTTATGATATGCAATCTATGTCCCTAGCATTACACCAGCACTGAAATTTTCTATACCACCATATCCATCTGTGTAGTATATGGTACTTTGGTACTCTTTTTGGCTACACAGTAGCATCCTGTTATTGGTGAGCAGCATGCAGCCAGCTTCTCCTGTTGCTCAATCGTTTTGAGATACCATCCTCTTCAAGGTCATCTGAACTGAGTCGGGCATTTCTCAGGGTCAACAATGACTGCCTCATGTCCTGCTATCTGTTTGCACAATATACAGCATGAAATGATTTGATCACCAGAGACAATGTCCCACAGTTTAACGGTTTTGTCTTGGAAATTGTTTTCTTGTGAAATATACAAGAAGGCAAGCTTTGGCAAAATGTATTTTTTTTAGTAATACTCATTCACGTTTATCATGCATTCTGTTGCATCATTTTTAGACATAAATGTACCTCTCACAATATACAAAGACTACGATTGGAAAGAGGTAAATGAGGGCAGAAAATACCATTGACAGCTCAGGTTCTCCTTGGCAATGTGCAATTATGGATCAGTGCTCAGAGGAAGGGAAAGGTCAACAGTGCAAAACATCCGTGAAGAATGAGGTTCATTTTGTGTAATGCAGCTCATAGAATGTCGTTTTTATCACATGCAAGTCCCTTTGTAGCTAAGCATCAGAACACAAGACGTCAGCAGGCCAGGAAAGAGTTTGTGCAGTGAAGAAATGTTACTTGATACAGAAGAGAAAGCATGAAGGTAAAACAAAAAAGATGCTGCTCAGTTTAAGAGGCCCTTGGAAGCATTTTTGAGCAAGCATGCTTTGAAGAACCCTTTTCAAAAGGGCACTCAGCATGGAGAACCCAGGCTTCAAGCTGCATTAAGAGGCTTTCCTCTAACTTATACAGGGCCTTAATGAGCCCTCGCACAGTGTGTGTTCAGCCTCTGCACTTAGGCTTTGCATTGATGTGTGCAGTGGATTGAATTATCATACAGTGTAGCAAATGTCCCTGTGAAAGACTTAAAATTTTACTATATTAAAGCTTGCCATCAGATCCCAAATGTGACATGTTTTCTGATGTTTCAAAGATTCAATCTGTTGTTAGATTTTACCTATAGTCCATTCAACTTCAGTATGATTGTTTTACAGGTAGTTTCTTAAGAGAGAACCTTTTTTTTAAGCAACTTGATCTGTAATCCTGATCTCTTGGCACCCTGTGTTGCTTTTATAGTTCTTTTTAAATTACATGCAATGTTTAGCTTGATGGTTACAGAAAATCGTGACTGTGTTCCCTGTTTAATTATGAAGCTAAGGGGAAGTTTTCATGTGATCTGAACACATGAAGCCATATGACAGTGAGCTTTCTGCATCATTTTAATGTAAGGTTATGTTTTGAAAAGCATGCAGCGGTGACAGTCTAGGAATGTGGGGAGCCTCTTTGGAGTTGATATACTCTAGAAATCCGAACCAATTGAAAATTATTTAGTTGGTGAAAGACATTGGTTAGGCCAGTATTGGAATACTGCATGCAATTCTGGTCTCCCTGCTACAGGAAGGATGTTGTGAAATTTGAAAGAGTTCAGAAAATATTTACAAGATGTTGCCAGGGTTGGAGGGTTTGGGCTATAGGGAGACGCTGAATAGACTGGGGCTATTTTCCCTGCAGCGATGGAGGCTGAGAGGTGACCTTACAGAGGTTTATAAAATCATGAGGGGCATGGATAGGGTGAATAGACAAGTTCTTTTCCCCAGGGTGGGGGAGTCCAGATCTAGAGGGCACAGGTTTAAGGTGAGAGAGGAAAGATTTAAGTAGGACCTAAGGGGCAATTTTTTTCACGCAGAGGGTGGTGTGTGTATGGAATGAGCTGCCAGAGGAAGTGGTGGAGGCTGGTACAATTATAACATTTAAAAGGCATATGGATGAGTACATGGATAGGAAGGATTTAGAGGAATATGGGCCAAATGCTGGCAAATGGGAATAGATTTATTTAGGATATCTGGTCGTCACAGACAAGTTGGACTAATGGGTGTGTTTCCGTGCTGTACAGCTCTATGACTCTGTGGTCTTCAAGATGTTCAAATATTTTTCAGCCTGCAGTGGTACAAAAATATCTTGACCTGCTCAACTTCATCAGCTTTTAGACTTTGACAATGCCTTCATGAGGGGTACCAAAAACAGCAGAGGGAGCAGAGCAGGGTGAAACTGGGGGTTAACGGCAGCAGTGGAGCTTCTCAATAAAAGCCTGTGGGTTGAGGCGCTCCTGGCACACTCTGGATGACCACATCTACAGGACCTGCCACTGATTTGAACAATGTTGTCAATTGAGTGTTGTCTGAGAGCACAGCAGTGGGGCTTAGTGTGGAATTGATGCGCGGATAGCAGGTTTTTTAGATGTGATCATCCTGCATCTTATGGAAGTGCAGTCACAGAGGGAATAGGTGACCATCAGGCAGAAAAAGGGAATCGGGCAGGAAGTCAGGAAAGCCCTAGAGTCCATCTTTCTCAAGAACTGGTTTTGTGTGTTAGAAAACTGAGAGTGCACCCATTCCTATGGGGAGTGTAGTCGATGCCCACTTGCACAAAATAAGAGAAAGTGGAGGAACAATATTGGTAAGAGACTTAATAGTAAGGGGCACAGACAGGTTTCTGTGGCCACAGATGTGACTCCAAGATTTTGTGTTGCTTCCCTGCGGCCACAGTTAAGGATGTTACTGAGTAGCTGCAAGGTATTTTGAAGGGGAGGGTGAACAGTCAGATAATGGTTCACATTGGTACCATGACTGTAGGTTGAAAGGGGGATAAGTTCCTGCACCAGGAATTTAGGGAGCCAGGTAGCAGTTTGAAAAGCTGGACCGTAAAGCTTGTAAACTCTGGATCACTCCTGATGCTATGGCTAGTGAGTATCAATATAGGTGGATAGAGTGGGTGAATGCAGAGCTGAAGATTGGAGCAGGAGGAAGAGCTTTAGATTCCTGGATTCGGTAAGATTTAAGGTCCTGATGGATAAGGACAAAGATGGACTGGAAGGAAAAGGAGCTGAATTGGGACAAGGCCAACTTTAATGGAAAAAGACATGAGCTGGCCAAAGTGGAGCAGCTACTTGCAGGAAGGTATACATTAGAGCAGTGGGAGTGATTCAAAAGGATGATAGTGAGCATGCAAGGTCTGTATGTCCCCCTAAAGGTGATGAGTGGAACAAAACTTTCCAGAGAAGCCTGCATATCGCTAGATTGGATAAGATACTAATGGCTCAAAAACAGGAAGCCATGGAGGAATATATAAAGTGCAGGGGATTAGTTTATTTAAAAAAAAAAAATTCAAACTAGGAGGGGGCATGAAAAAGCACTGGTGACTGGTAAAATAAAGGAAAGTCCAAAGGTGATTTATATATATATTAGGAGTAAGAGGATGACCAAGAAAAGAGTTGGGCCCATTAGGAACCAAAATAGCAATTTCTGCTGGAAGACAGACGTGAGTTCTTAAATGTCTATTTTGCATCTTTATTCACTTTCAAGAAGGACAATATAGATATAGAAATCAGGGAGGATGAAAATGGTATACCTAAATAAATTAGTATTGAGAGGGAGGAGCTATTAGCAGTTTCAAGAGGCTTCGAAGTGGATTAAGCTCCAAGCACAGATAAGAGATAACCAAGGCTGATATGGCAAGCAAGGGAGGAGATTGCAGGGGCTATGGTGTTAATTTGCGAATTCTCTGTGGACACTGGCGAGGTGCCAGAGGATTGGAGGGGAGCTAATGTGGTACCATTATCCAAAAAGAGGTATCAGGAATAAACCAGGAAACCACAGAGCAGTAAGTCTAACATTAGTTCTAGGGAAAGTGTTGGAAACAATTCTGAGGGACAGAATGAATCTCTGTTTGGAGAAGCAAAGATTAATTGAGGACAATCAGCATGGCTTTGTCAGGGGGAAACTATGTCTAACAAATTTGATTGAGTTCTTTGAGGAATTGACTAATTTATAGGTGAAGATAATGTGGTTGATGTAGTGTACCTGGACTTCTACAAGGCGTTTGACAAGGTATCACATGGGAGACAGGTTAAGAAGGTAAAATCCCAACAGATTCAGAACAATTTAGACCATAAGATATAGGAGCAGAATTGAGATATTCAACTCATCAAGTCTGCTCCACAATTTGATCATGGCTGATGTGTTTCTCACTCGCAATCTCCTTCCTTCTCCCTGTAACCTTCAATCCAATTGTTAATCAAGAACCTATCTATCTCTGTCTTAAATACACTCAATGACTTGGTCTCCACAGCCCTCTGTAGCAGCGAGTTCCACAGATTCGTCACGCTCTGTCTGAAGAAATTCCTCCTCATCTCAGTTCTAAAGGGCCATCCCCTCTCTTTGAGGCAGCGCCCTCAGATCCTAGTCTCTCCTACTAGTGGAAACATCTCTCCACGTCCACTCTATCCAGGGCCCCTCAGTATTCTGTAAGTTGGGCAAATGGGGTCCAAAATGGGTTCAATGGAAGGAGGCAGAGGGTGATGGTCGAAGGATGTTTTTGTGGGTGAATTCCCATGTTCAGTGACATACCACAAGGGTCCGTTTGCTGGGTCCCTTGCTGCTGTAGTGTACGTTAATGATCAGTAAATTCACAGACCACTTAAGAATTGGTGGTGTAGCATATAGCAAGTTGGCCATCCTTACCTGATCTGACCTACATGTGACTCCAGACCCATGGCAATGTGGTTCACTCTTAGCTGCCCTCTGGATAATTAGGGAAGGCAATTAATGTTGGCCTAACTAGCCATGCCCACGTGCCAAGAATAAATAAGAGACCTGCTGGATCAAAAATAAAAATAGAAATTGCTGGAAAAACTCAGTAGGTCTGGCAGCAACTGTGGAGAGAAGGCAGAATTAACGTTTTTGGTCCAGTGACCCTTCTTCATGTTCTGAAACGTTAACTCTGCTTTCTCTCCACAGACACTGCCAGACCAGTTGAGTCTTTCCAGCAATTTCTGTTTTTGTTTCTGATTTCCAGCATCCATAGTTCTTTGGTTTTTTTATTATTGCCTGATGGATCAATCATTATTAAGTAGCTAAAACTGGTTTGGTGGGGTTACTTACTGTACCACTGTTGGAATAATCCTGTTTTATGAAATTTTTCTGCCTTCTGGTTCTGAAAACAAGGCAAAACACATACGTATTGTGAGTTTATCAACCCCAGAGCGTTGTAGGGGAGGCAAACAGAAGCAAACATTTCAAAGATTTTCTGAAGCCCTTCTTAAAGGACAGCAGCATTAACAATATCGACTGGAAGGAGTTTGCTGCCAATCATTGGAAATGGTGATGAGCTTGACCATACATAAAACTTTGAGTCATGATATCTCGATGAAGCAGATAAAGAAAGAAATGAGTGCAAATTCTGCACTCCAGATCCCAGCATTTGTGGGACTGCCTACTCCATGTGCTCAAAAATCTGTGGGTTGATAATTAATTAGTTTATTTATATGAAGACCCATGGCAGAAGCTCATGACCCTAAGGAGAAGTCATCCTCAAATCAAGGCACAGCAGAGGATGATGTCTTTTGAAGGTGTATGAGCTGTTGTAATTTGGGAAACAGAGCAGTGAATGCACCCATCACAAGCTCCAACAAGCAGTAATGGCATAATGTTTTTCAGCGATGATAGTTGAGTGATTAAATATTGGTGACGATAGCAGGGAGAACTTCCCTGCTGCTCTTTGAATAGATTCACAAACATTTTTATGCCCACTTGAAGGGGTCGATAGTTCTTTAGCTTAACTTCTTATCCAAAAGCCAGTACCTCTGATTGTACAGGGCTCTTATTCCTGTGCTCAGGAATGCTAATCTAGGCTCTGCTCAGTACTTGGAGCAGAGGATCCCACTGGGTCACAGCTGACAGAAAAAGAAATAGAACACTGTTGAATTTCAGGTTCCCTAACATTCCAGAGCCAAGGAGACAATGAACTGAGAATGTGATATAGATGAACTGTGAAATGATAGCTCTGCCAAAGCTGTTGGGCGAGAGGATTATAAATTTTCCTTGAACTGCATTGTGAATGCAGCCATAGTGCAGAGGCATTTTACTGATGGAAATTCCAACTCGAGCTGTGTGGTCCACCGTTTCCGTGGCTCGTTGGTTATTCAAGTGAGGGGTAAAGAAACTGTTGTCACAAGTGGATCTGCCTCATCCTGTCAGTTTGGAAATATTGGAACGTTTATCCTGGTAGATGTGCCTGTGTCCTCATGGTGCTGATTTTGTCTGAGGCTGAGTATTCAGATGAACTATATAAATAGGCACATCATCAGCTCCTGAAAAGCAGAATAACTTAAAAACCATTTCACTCAGAAGAACCTCTATTATTAGCGGCTGACACACTTAATGCCCATACCACAGTCTGAAATAAATGACTATGAGCTAAAAACCTTAATTCTAAATAAAGCTGAATTTTTCAGCCCTGACTCATTTGAATCTTGCTCTTTCAAACTTTTATATAATAAACCTACGTATTGAGACATTACTAGCAAATGTGAAATCATGTCCCAAGTCTAGGAATCTGTTTGCTTTCTCCCTTTTTTTCAAGTTATCGGAGGTATCTGAAGGATGACTAACTGAAAAAAAGAGGCATTCTCAAAGTATCTGGCATGTGTGTAAACTCCGTGCTAATGTTTAATGCTGTGCCTTTGTGCAACACCTTGATCTTTTTCTTTTGAACGAAAGCTGCTTTGTGGTTTTAAAGCAAATCGGAAAGGCTACAGGTTGCCATGAGGGCTACTGTTACAACATTTTAATGGGCTGAAAATCTCAAATGTCATGCATGAATTTCCAAAGTGAAGTCCTGGCTGGGTGTGCAAAGTTTCACTGCTTCGCAGCACTATGAATGGTAGAGGCAGAATATTTTAAGTATGTTGAAAATATTGACAGATGGAGAAGCTGAATGCTCAGTGACACGTTTGTACGCCTTCTGTAGGAGCCTTTTTTTCTCTTTGCCATCCATCTTTCTCCCCTTCACTTATTCTCCTGTTGAACGTATTGATTTCTTGCTGGCCTGGAATTCAATGAGTCCTGGGCTTTGTATGTCAGACTTTTATAGGGAATATCATCCTGGAGTGTGAGCCATAGGAGTGTAAAGTATGAGCCAAATTCTGATGTTCACAATGTGTATTCTTAACATTACTCATTAAGCATTCGTAACAAGAAGCTTAAGTAATACTTTTGCCAAACAAGTGGCACCCATTGTTGGACAAATACAAGCGTCAGCAGGTAAGGGTTATAAGGTTGCTTTGTTTATTTATTTTTGCAGTTGGGACAGTGCAGGAGCTAGTTGAATACATCCTTTCTCCGAGCCTGCCTCCACAACCTGCAGCCTCTCCTCTTCCCCAGGGTGGTGCATTCAATTCCTGTTATCTCCTCGGCCTGGAATAAAAATAAGATCACCTGGGACACCTCTCTTGAGTTGGATTTGTGGCCAGAAATTTTGCAGACTCTGTGCTTCAGCTTGGATATGACAATTCAGTCCTAATAGCCAGCTGCAGACTGGACTTATTCACAGAATTAAGCACTGCAAGTATATAGCTTCTAACCCGATCCTCCCTGAGTATCAGTAACTGTCTCTTTAAATTTTTTGAACCCTCATAGTAGGTGGAACAGTGGCTCAGTGGTTAGCACTGCTGCTTCACAGCGCCAGGGATCCGGGTTCAACTCCACCCTTGGGTGACTGTCTGTGTGGAGTTTGCACATTCTCCCCGTGTCTGCGTGGGTTTGTGCAGGTTAGGGTGGATTGGCCGTGGGAAATATGGGGTTACGGGCATACGGAAAGGGGTCTGGGTGGGATGCTGTTCGGAGGGTCGATGCTGATGCGATGGGCTAAATGGCCTATTTCCACACTGTCAGGATTCACGACTATCCTAGTCAGAAGTGTTATGACGAACCTTCTTGCAAATGGGGCTTGAATTACTTTAAAACATCAAACATGCATCTAATCTTTTTCAAAGGGATCTTGTGATAGTTCCCTTTCTCTTGACCAGAAGACTTCAGTTCAAGTCCCATCTGGTGTATGATAACATCTCCAAATAAGCTGATTCTAAAATATCTACAAGTAACATTAACACTAATTTTCATGCTGTTGCTGCAATATTGACTGAAAACAGTGAACTCAGTGCTGACCAGCTATCTAACCTGATTCCTTCCTTCTGGGTGGCTTAGTCATATGCTGAATGAGCTTTCTGAGCCAGCTAGAGTGCTTCAGTCATTGTAGGTTGTGGTTAACCCACCACAACTGCTTTGTACCAACTGTATTTGCAAAAAATGGGCAGTGTTCATTGGAGAAAAGCTGATGTAAGCTTTCTAGAAAATGACCTTAATCGGAAACTTCACAATTGCTGCAACTTTTCTTTTCACTGATTTTAAAAAAGGAAGTCAGAAATATTAGCATTATGTATCAGATAATTCCAGAAACTGAAGGAATTTCCAATGTTTCATTAACTTGTACCAACCTAAGTTGTAAGTGAAACAGGATTTCCCATAATCTCAAAATAATACATCTTGTTGAACAATTTGTATCCTCAGGAATGCTGTGAAAGTTTACACTTGATTGGCTACTGTTACTCTAAATTCACTTTCTCAAATCCTCATTCATTAGGGAATTTATATTTTAATTTATCTGAATTTATCCAAAGATCATTTATTTTAATGTCTATTTGACAACAGTAGTGGAACACAGTGATAATTTGGAAATGCAAAGCTTCAAGATGTAATAATTGTTGGAGATGGTAAAGCCTTGTATTAGAAAATGTGGGAGCTTTATTAACAACAAGGTGGAATTAACAACAACAATGGAATTTTGCTTCTCTTGCCTCAGAAGATTCTGAATCATACTGGTGATGTATTCCGAATTTCTATAAACACTGCTCCTGTATTCTGCCCAAATGTCTGTTCCACTTGTGCCTCGGAACTATTCAGCTGTGGAGGTATAACAAAAGTTTGATCCTATGCTCAGCTGGAAGTCTGACATTGGTTTCAGCAGAGAGGGATGTCAGCTTGGGTCTTTTATTGTTGTATTCTCCATAAAGAGATAAAGACTGGCAATTAGAAGCAGGATCATTTGTGACTCACCTGGTCCCCCACTTCCCTAAAACAATCCCAGTGGATGCCAAGGACTGTTATTAGTGATTATCTGAGATGGCTCAGGCCAGCAGGAGCAATTAAATTCACATGAAGTTGTGTAAACTGAGCACCTACAAAAGAATTGAAATTGAGAGAAGTAAGTACAATGTGCACTGGATGGATCTCTAGAAGCACCTAGCTATTTTTCATGCTTGTTGGCCATAGGTCCTGCAATAAGTGCATTGGTTCGGAAAATATGACTGACTCTAAGCAAATCCAAAACTATTTCATAAACTCAGCAGGACTGGCAGCATCTGTGGAGAGAAATCAGAGTTAACATTTTGCGTCGTGACCCTTCCTCAGTTCTGAGGGTGGGTCACTTGACCCGAAACAGTAACTCTGATTTCTCTGCACAGATGCTGCCAGACCTGCTGAGCTTTTTCGGTTTTTGTTTCTGATTTAGAGCATCCGCAGTTCTTTCGATTTTTATCCAAAATTATTTGAATTGGTTGGCTTGACAAGGAAGCCCCAAATTTCTCATTACCAGCGATGGACAGGGTTATGAGAATGGGGAGTATAAAAGGCATTGAAGTGTTCAATCAGCCATAACCATATCGAATCATGGAGCATGCTCACAGACTGAATGGCACACTCTTGTTCCTGTCCTCCAACATTTCCCATGTGCCATGCTATTATTTGAGTAATTTCTTAGTGTGCTTTAACCCTCAAGTGAAGACCGCAAAGTGGGTCTGCCTGCTGCTTAGTTGTAATATTGTCAATTTGCTTTGAAAATGAACTGCTTCCATTTAGTTCTTACTACTACATACAATTTAGGAAATACCCTGTGAATCTGTTCTTTGTTAAGCTGTGTTTTATGATGTATGAAATCTCGATATTGCACATCATAACCTGCAGCAAAGATTAAAGACTTTATGCTATTTCTAAGCAAGAGATTACCTGTACTTTACACTAATTCAGTTTTCAGGCAGGGTGGGCTCAAAGCAGGAGTGTTCTCTCCCTTTTTTTTAAGCCTATATTTGACTTTGATTGTATTGTATTGTGTTATTCTAGTGACTGTTCTCCTGTGATTTGTGGGCTTTAATGTGGATTTTTCTTCCCTGCTGCTCACCGCATTTGCAGTCTGGCCTCACACAGCGCAGTTCCCTGTGCCAGCACTTTCTCCAGCTGTAGCTTCTTCCCATAACACTTGTTAAAACATAAAATACAGACAGTTGGTGGCAATTCACTCTAGACCAACACTGGCTCTCAAGCAACCAAAGTCTTTAGATGCCATCACAAACCAGCCTTTGACAGGAATGCCATCAGAAAATGAGCCTGAAGTACCCACATATATAATCCCCAGTGATGTGCTGAGTTGAGGTGCCATATAAACTTAAAACATTTGCTGAAATTTGGATGTAAATGCATTTGAAGCACGTGCATTTCATCCCTAAACTTCCTCCGCCTTTTTCAATTATCTGTTAATCCATCAGCCCGAAAAGCTGCAACTCCCAAATTACAGTTCCAAAGAGTCATTTTAAAACAAAGGCAAAATACTGCAAATCTGAAACAAAAACAGAGATTGCTGGAGAAACTCAACAGGTCTGGCAGCATCTGTGGAGAGAAAAAAAAAGACAGGGTCATATTGGACTTGATGTTTGTTTCTCTCTTCACAGATGCTGCCAGACCTTCTCTGGCAGTTTCCTGTGTGCAAATTTCCTCATTGCGTTCACTCAACGATGTCTTCAAATCTTGACTAGATTCTCGTGAGCAACCAGGAACTGACATTTCTATGTTGTTTTTTTTTTTGCTCATACATTGAGTGGAATATGTTAGGCCAGAATTTATAGTCCATCCCTTGTTGCCCTTGAAAAGGTGACGGTGAGCTGCCACCTTGAACTGCTGTAGTTCATGTGTGGGGAGAGATTTCCATGTGTGTACCCAACCACAGTTAAGAAACGTTGATATATTTCCAAGTCAGGATAGTGAGTGGGAGCTTGTAGGTGGTGGTGTTATTTACAAATATTCGACAGTTTTGTTCTTTAATTTATCCTCACTGAGACCTTCTCTGCATTCTTAGAAATGACAATATATTTGACATCAGCATCATTAAAAATTGAAAGGCTTCCTCAGTCGCATGTTCTTAAATGTGCTGCACTTGACGTGAATGAATGATGAATTGAAGCTAAAGAAATTTACGATACAAGTTCGATCCTTTTCTTGGTGGCCAATTCTTTATGTGGATTTACACCAATTTATCTCCAACTGATTCTAATGAGTTTGGCAGGAACGTGTGCAACTTCAACAGACATATTTTCAACTCTAATTTCTGGATTGTATGCAAAAGAAATTCCAAATCACAACATTCAGGGGCAGCACGGTGGCTTAGTGGTTAGCACTGCTGCCTCACAGTGCCAGGGACCTGGGTTCGATTCCACCCTCAGGTAACTGTCCGTGTGGAGTTTGCACATTCTCCCCGTGTCTGCGTGGGTTTCCATCGGGTGCTCCGGTTTCCTCCCACAGATGTGAAGATTAGGTGGATTGGCCATGCTAAATTGCCCATAGTGCCCAGGCGTGTCTAAATTAGGTGGATTAGACATGGGAAATGCAGGATTAGAGGGATGGGTCTGGGTGGGTGCTCTTTGGAGGGGCGGTGTGGACCTGTTCGGCCAAATGGCCTGTTTCCATACAGTAGGGATTCTATGATCTCTGTAACAATATTGTCTGAAGCCAATCGTCATTTATTAACTAACTTTTCTTCCTCACCTCTCCTGAAGCTGTTGACTTTTATTGAAGTATGATTACACGCATGCAGTTAGTTAGTTGGTCCCAATGCTCCCTTCAACCAACAACTGAAAATTTGTAATTTTTGGAAATAGACGTTACTGGCAAAGCTGGCATTTATTGTTCATTACAAGTTTCCCAGGAAGGTGGTAAGGGCTGATAAAGTTGCTTGCATTGGCTACCAACTTGAAGGAATTTCCTTTAGGCCGGACTGGGTAAGGCTGGCCAACTTTACTGGAATCACACTGTGCTTTAATTAACTACATTATTCTTATTTCCTCATGGGATACAGGAGATGCCGGCTGGACCAGCATCTATTACCCATCCCTAGTTGGCCTTGATTGCAACTGGCTTGCTCAGACAGTTAACAGCCAATCACATTTCTGATGGCCTGGAGTCATTTGTGAGCCAGACCAGGTAAAGACAGCAGTTTCTTTCCCCAAAAGACGTTAGCAAACCAGATGAATTTGTACAAACAATCAACAGTAGTTTCATAGCCATCATTAGGCTTATAAGTCTACATTTTTTCAATTGAATTTAAATTCTGCTATCTGCTATGGTGCGATTCAGACTGGCCCCCAGAATACTAGCTGAGTCTTTGGATTACTAGTTTAGCAATTCGACAAAACCATCACTGTTTTATGATGATCTAATACCATTATGATCACTTTTACTAACAGCTTTTCTTAATTTAACAATTTGAGTTAGTTTACATGCATTTGTCTGATTTGAGTGTAATTTCTTTAGAATGCTGGTTCCATAATATAATCATTATACCATTGTATCATGACGAGGAATAGGTACTTTAGCTTATTTTTCCAAGCTGAAGTTGCAGACTGAATTGAAGCACCTGATTCGCTGCACTGGCTGAGGTCAACCAAATAAGTTTAAACAATGACTGGTGGTAATGTTTTGTGTCAGTGCTTTGGCTCCTTCAGTTGCTTTATGTAATTGAAGGATGTTCAAGTTCTGTTCAAGCAAATTACTATTCAAAAATACAAACGGAGGTAATGCAGCCTGTGTTGCTTCTACCTTAAATCCGATGTTGTGAAACTTGAAAGGATTCAGAAAAGATTTACAAGAATGTTGCCAGGGTTGGAGGTTTTGAACTACAGGGAGGGGCTATTTTCCCTGGAGCGTGGGAGGCTGAGGGCTGACCTGAGAGAGGTTTATAAAATCATGAGGGGCATGGATAGGGTGAATAGACAAGGTATTATCCCTGGGGTGGGAGAGTTCAAAACTAGACGGCATAGGTTTAAGGCGAGAGGGGAGAGGCATCTAAGGGACAACTTTTTCACGCAGAGGGTGGTGTGTGTATGGAGAGAGCTGCCAGAGGAAGTGGTGGAGGCTGGTACAATTACAACATTTAAAAGGCATCTGGATGGGTACATGAATAGGAAGGGTTTAGAGGGATATGGACCAAATGCTGGAAAATGGGACTAGATTAATCTAGGATATCTGGTCAGCATGGACGAGTTGGACCAAAGGGCCTGTTTCCGTGCTGTATATCTCTATGACTTGATGACTGTATGTAACACTGAGTGACTATCCTAAGCTGGTTTTGGTTTCCTTTGGCTCAGTAATAGTATAATTAATACTGGGTGGATAGCAGCAACATTCTTTATGGTTTATCATATGGAATAAATCGCATGGTTTTGAAGACAGGAAACTCAGATGCTGGGGACCTCAGGACCGGGCCCAGTCTATCAGCTACATCCTTTAGGACCGGGCCAGCTTGGTCAGTAACAGTGGTACCAAGCACTCCTGGTTATAGACGTTGAAATCCCCCCAAGCTATATTATGTGCCTTTATCAACCTCCATGCATTCTCCAAGTGGTTTTCAACACGGAGGAGAGGAGCTGAGGGGGACACAATAGGTGATAATCAGCAAGAGGTTTCCATGCCCATGTCTGATCTGATGCCATTAGATTTCAGAGTCCAGATTTATTCATTAAAATTTCACTGTGATGGAATTCAAACAAATGTCCAGAATTTTATCTCAGTGACTCGTCCAGTGAGATTACAATTGCATCACTACTACTTCTCCTCGAACGTAGGATTAGAAAATTAAGATTTTAGTAAGGTACAAACATTTTTTTATTGGTTAGGATGTCATCCTTTAGCTTTATTTTCCAGAATTCCATCAGATTTTCTGCAGATTCCCATTTACGTTGGAGTTGTCATTTGCTGTTTGCTGAAGTATACTTAGGTGTGAAAAATTCTGACTTTATTTTGCAAAAAGACTTGGGATAATGGTTTTCTGTTTTTGGCCTTGGGATTGTTGGATCATCTGAGAATACAAAGGAGAGAAGACAATTGGGAGGAAAGAAAAGCATGATTCCATCCAACTGTTTTAGAGAGCTCGGTAGGCTTTTGAAAAGCTTTAGGGAAGAGCAGTGGGCTAGATGTGTTGGAGCACATTTGAAATTGTGAACTTTTCTGAAGCATTTGATGAAAATTATTAGTACAAAAGAATAACAGAATGTTTCCCTATCTGTCAAATTTCACTGGTCAGTTCAGTATAGCTTTGTACCAATTGGAAGAGTTCCAGTTGGACAAGTAGTTGATCCTCTGATTCAGCTAAATTATCCTTGGGAGTGGGGGTGTGAGAAAACCAAAAACATTATTATTATGTAGAGGTTTAATAAGAGGGCTCTGAGCTTTCCTTGTCTTTAGACTTTGAAGCAGCTGCCTGAGGTAAGCCTAATTTTAGTCCATTCATTATGCTTATATTTATTGCAGAATTCAGCTAAAAGTTATGCATTTAATAACCCGGCAATTGCAGGAACATGCCTGCTCTGGAAAGATTTAATGAGAATTGTGGCCAGCAGCAAAATATGATGAATACCTCAAGAAAGCTGGTTTATAATCTGTTAGCCACAGACCGGGTGCTTTACCATTTTCATGTTATTAATTTTATTTACTGTGTAAATGTTATATTGTTGTGGCACTTATGCTTGTCTCTATTTCCCTAAAGAGCTGTATTTTTTTTAAATCAAAATACCTTTTATTCAGAATAGAAACTATTTATTTATGCTCAGAACGAGCTGCAAGATCTCTTACAGGTCATTCATTTGAGCAATATAAGAAATCAACTGTTATATACAAATAGTATCAATTAGATTTCTGTAATTGTATAGTACCTTGCAATCATTCTTACCAGATACTTAAAAAGTCCAATAATTCTAGTGCTGATAGTATAAAACACATGTAATTGATAATACATTTTGATATTATCTAAAAGTTTTCTCCTAATTATGTCTCCATCTCAGTTAGTAAGCAGATAATTTAGAGCAAGTTGAGGGGTAGTATATAATTAGTGCTAAATAGTTCCAGTACAGCTTAACAATATTGACAGCTGGAAAATTTATACTCAGTATGCTGATTTTTTTTTTGTTTTGTACAAGATATGCAAATACAGTAAAACCTGTCCAGTCCAGTTTAAAATCAAGTTATTTCTGGGTTTCAGAATATTCCAGACTATAGAATAATGTGAAAAATTTGTAAGTGTTATGAACCATAAAACATTCTAGATATATTTACCTGAAGAATAAATGTGATAAAACAGTGTAAACATAATAAAATAAAATTGTTCAACCCACAAGCATTCACTCCCTCCACCACAGACACTCAGTAGCAGCAGTGTGTACTATCTACAAGATGCATTGCAGAAATTCACCAAAGATCCTTATGCAGCATCAAACCAATGACCACTTCCATCTAGGACGGAGACAGCAGATACATGGGAACACCACCCCCTGCAAGTTCCCCTCCAAGCCACTCACCATCCTGACTTGGAAATATATCACCGTTCCTTCACTGTCGCTGGGTCAAAATCCTGAAATTCCCTCCCTAAGGGCATTGTGGGTCAACCCACAGCAGGAGGACTGCAGTGGTTCAAGAAGGCAGCTCACCCCCACCTTCTCAAGGGGCGAATCGGGATGGGCAAGAAATGCTGCACCCAGCCAGTGACACCCACATCCCACAAAATGAATAGAAATAAAAATTCAAATACACTGCATCTTAAAGCAAAATACTACAGTTGCTAGAAATCTGAAATACAAAACAGAATTTATTGGACAAACTCAGCAGGCCTGGAGAGAGGAACAGAATTAATGTTTCAAGTCCAGTGGGATAGTAAGTTCTGAACAAGTCATGGTGGATTCAACAGGAACTCCATCTCACTCTCCACAGATGCTGCTAGACTGAATCTTGGGCGCTTTCATAAAATGTTTTGATGTTGTAAACTATTGAAACACTCACACCATGCAGGTCCCACATAGTTTCACTGAAGCATCCTTATCTAGTTTCATTACTATCTTCTTCTTTTCTGATCCTGAAAATGTAACATCCTCAAATTTTGCTGAACTTTTCATTGATGCCATGGTTAACAGCAGCTAAAACCTGGGAATGGTTGGATATGCTGAAAAGTACCACTGCAAAAGAAGAGGATGGGAGAGAGAGAGAGAGGCGGTGGGAAGACACACATAAAGTCAGGGAAGAGAGATTGAAAGGTGGACAATTAGAGAAATGGAGAGTAGCCAGTTCTTTTTTGGCAGGGGAAGAGAGAGAGAGGTAAAGAAATAGACAGAGAGGGTGATGCAGAAAAATAGATTGACAGAAAGAAAGATTAACAGATAGAGACCAAGAAAACATCAGGAGAGAAAACGAATGGCTTTGAAATGTTCGCTGCTGTTTTGGCGCACTGCACAGTCACTACATCAGGTGACCCCACAAATTCTTGGTCTGTTGCAGTGCAAGTTAATGGCTTTGCTGAAAACATCTCCAGACAACAGGACTGGGATATCTGCACTGGAAAGCTTAATATGGTCAAGGTAAACTGGACCAAGGACTGCTCTCTCATTGGGAGGGACAAACTGGTGGGGGTTTAACCTGAGGGTCACCATGCCTCAGGTGAGGGGAGAGGTTGAGAAGGAGACTTCTTCATGGTCACCTCAGCCAGTGATAAGAATTGAACCCACCCTGTTAGCATTGCTCTGCATCACACACCAACCATCCAACCACTGTATACAGTATCAAAAAACTTCTATTTAGAAAGGACCTTTCACAACTACAGGATTGCTGTCAACAGTGGCTCTGTAGGTACGACTGAGTTAGGTGGTTGTTGGATCAAGTCCTATTCTAGGTCTTGAGCTCAAAAATCAAGGTTGACTGGTATGGTCACTGAGGGAATGCTGGTCTGTCAGGGTGCTCTCGTTTGGATAAGGTGTTAAACTGAGGTCCTGTCTGTCCTCAGGTGAGCATAAAAAAATCACATGGCACTATTTCAGAGAGGAGCAGGGGAGTTATCCTCTGTGTGCTGTTTGAGAGAGGTTATGTGCAAATTTGCTACTGTTTGCCACATTACAACAGTGATAACACTCAAAGTGCATAACTGGCTGTAAAACTCTTTGATCAGGTCATGAGTAATGCCATATAGCTGTCATTTCTTTATTTATGTCTTAAAGCGTTTTACAGCCAATGATGTGCTTTTGAAGTGCAAGCTCTGTTCCAGTGTAGGAAATATGGAAAGCAGATTGCTCACAGCGTGGACCTAGTAATAGGAATGTTTTCATGAGCAAGTACATGAATTTAGTGGGATAAATATTCACCAAGACATCAGGAGAACTAACCCCTAGACTATGTATTCGGGTCTCTGCAGACCAATCTTCTGACTGGGAGTATTACTGTGAAACCAAGTACGAAACTCAAACATAGCAATCTCAAGAAACATAGTGATAAGGAACAGGATTAGACCATTTGGCCCTTCAAGCCTATTGCACTATTCAGTACAGCTGTGGCAGATCATCCAACTCAGTTCCAACTTTCGCCCCATACCTGTTGATCTCTTTAGCCCTAAGATCTACATTGAATTACTTAGAGTCCTCGAAGCATAGAGATATACAGCACAGAAGCAGATCCTTTGGCCAGATGTCCTAATTTAATCTAGTCCCATTTGCCAGCATTTGGCCCATATCCCTCTCAACCCTTCCTGTTCACGTACCCATCCAGATGCCTTTTAAATGTTGTAATTGTACCAGGCTCCACCACTTCCTCTGGCAGCTCATTCTAAACACACACCACCCTCTGTGTGAAAATGTTGCCCCTTAGGTCCCTTTTAAATCTTTCCCCGCTCATCTTTAAATGTATGCCCCTCTAGTTTTGGATTCCCCCACCATGGGGAAGAGACCTTGTCTATTTACCCTAACCATGTCCCTCATGATTTTATAATCTTCTAAATGGTCACCCCTCAGCCTCTGAGGGTCCTGGGAAAATAGCCCCAGCCTATTCAGCCTCTCCCTTTAGCTCAAACCCTCCAACCCTGGCAACATCCTTGTAAATCTTTTCTGAACTCTTTCTGGTTTCACAACATCCTTCCAGTAGCAGGGAGACCAGAACTACTACTTGAAAGGACTCAATGTTTTGGCCTCAACTGCTTTCGAAACCATTCCAGATGGCGGCAGATTAGCAGAGTGGAGCCCCAGTCTTGTCTGCTCCCATCTGATTGCTTTCTTTGCTTTTCTTCTCTTTACTTTTACTCATTTCCCTTTCTTTCTCCATTTTTTTTCTTCATTTTCTTTTCTTTAAGGCCTTTGGTGGTGATTTGGTGCCATCAGCTTGGCAGCGACAGTGGGCCATGCGTGGAACAATGACATCCTCCTGACTGTTGGAGATGGCAGCAGGATCCCAGGTAGTGGCAGCACAACCTCAGCAGAGAGATTGGGCCTTTTGCACAATGGCGGCAGCCTCCTGGCCGTCCCGGCAATCGGAGATGGCGGTGGTATCATCAGCTGTAAACAGAACGCAGCTCCACCCAGCGATTGATGTGAGACTCGCAGGCTGACCGAGAGTGCAGGCCGTGGCTAGGCCCGAGTGCCTGCATCAGTGGCTGATTGTTCCCAATGCTTTTGCGAGGATAAGACTTTAGACTTTAAGATTTGGACATCTTCTTACCTTTTGGCTCTTATATTTTTTCTGTTTTTATTTTAAATTCTGGTTTTGTATTCAAGATGGCACCACAGAACGGCGACTTCATACGCTTTTCGCTATACTCTTGTGCTCCTTGAGTACACGTGACAATAAAATCTAATTCTAATAATCTAATTCTAAAATTCTTTCTGTGGTAGAGAATTCCACAGGCTCACCACTCTCTGGGTGAAGACATTTCTCCTCATCTCAGTCCTGAATGGATGACCCCAATATCCTTACAATGTGATCTTTGGTTCTGAACTTCCTGGACATTGGGAACATGACTAATGTCTTGTACAATTTTAGCAAAAGCTCCCCTACTTATACATTCCGTTCCCTTTGAAATAAAAGACTGGAGGGTTTGAGCTATAAGGAGAGGCTGGATAGGTTGGGACTTTTTTCTCTGGAGTGTAGAGGGCTCAGAGATTTGTAAAATCGTGAGGGGTATAGTTAAGGTGAATAGCAAAGGTCTTTTTCCCAGGGTTGGAGTCCAAAACTAGAGGGCACAGATTAAGGTGACAGGGGAAAGATGTAAAAGGGACCTGAGATGTATCTTTTTCACATAGAAGGTGGTGGTTATATGGAATGAACTGCCAGAGGAAGTGGTAGATGCAGGTACAGTTACAAAATTTATAAGACATTTGGACAGGTACACGGATAGGAAAGGTTTAAAGGCAGTGGGCCAAATGCAGGCAAATGGGACTAGTTCAGTTTCGGAAACTTTATCAGCATGGATGAGTTGGACTGGAGGATCCAATGACTCTAATTACTGTTGATCCTAGGTAATTTCACTGTGAGCAGCTGGGTTATGGGTGGGAAGTGTGACTAAACCTTTCAGTGACATGATGCCCTGTAAAATCCAGCCCAAGATGCGCTCATGCCACCACTGTGGAAGGGTTTCAGTTCAAAATGATAATTTCATTTGTAATTGTAGGTATTGGCATTTTGAATTTTGAATTTTGACAAAACTGTGACCAATGTGACACAAGTTTTTTTTTATAGAGACTAGGAACGTGCACCAGGTGACAGCACTTTGATTTTTTTATTACTCATTAGCAAGATTAGGGTGTTAATGGCCAACCAGCATTGATTGCCCAGTGGGCAACTGAGAGTCAACCACATTGGGTCTGGAGTCACATGTAGGCCAGACCAAGTAAGGACATTAGTGAAACGGATTCATGGCCATCATTCGATTCTTAATTCCAGATTTTTATTGAATTCAAATTCCACCATTTGCTATGGTGGCATTTGAACCCAGGTGCGGTTCACCTGGGTCTCTGGATTAACAGTCCAGCGATAATACCACTAGGCCATTGCCTCCCCTGTTTGATGATATAAAATCCAAAATTTTTAAAGCATGTGGTACAGTTTGGCTTTGATGGATATATAAAGTATTGAGTCTTAAATGTAGTTGAAAGCATATCTTTTACTGAAGCTTATCCCTTAGTGTCCCTGGAATTGATGTTCTCCCCACTATTCAACATGGTGACAGCAATTAGAGACTTGTGATGTATTTTCAAACAGAAGCTGATGAAAAATGATTTGAATAATTTGAGTAAGCTCTGAGTTCCAGAAAAATTTGTATCTAAAATGATTTTGGAATTGTATGCCAATAAGAAAGTACTGCACAATGTTTTATTGTCTTTGACAGTTGCCTTGCAACACAGACACTTCCACTTAAGCTCAGAAGAAGTTGGCTCACTGATTCAGCCCATGCAACTATAGACTAGATCTATATTGGTGAGAACTCAACTTTGCTCGATAGCATATACACTTTGGTGACTCTCCAAACAAAAAGATCCTTTAAAGATAATTCTTCTTACTATGTTGTATCTGTTAAACCCACAATGAGATCACGGTAAAGGACATAACTGCAAAATTTAGTGATTGATTTTGTGTTTGAGATTAACAAGATTAACAATACATTTATTGTGGCCGACATTAATGATGTATTGTAATGGCCAATAAACTGAGTGGTACTTCAAAGAATGAAAATGCTTTGATCTTGAGTACTTTGCAGTTTGTAGAATTTTGATGGGTGACTGTTGGCATCCCCTTTTCCTCCTCTGTCTTTGAGAATAGCTGAAAATTGAATCTGAGTTCAGTGTATCACCCCATTGTGATCTTTCAATTTTGCAGAATGCATGCAATATTCAGAGTATTATGTGAGAATTCAGTGCACACATTTTCTTTACATAGATTTTAAAGCTTCCAAATGTTGCCATTGAGTGTGCAAAATGGAATCCAGTGTTTAGCTGCATTTGATAATGTCTGCCTTGTTTTAGTTTGAGACTGCAATGTTTAACTTTGATATTAGTTTTGGAAGGATAACGGATTATTCCACAGAGGTGGCTTTTCAAATGTTTTCAACATTGGGCTGACTTGTAAAATTCATCAATGTTACTTTAAAATGTCAGTAAATAAGCAACTTCAGGAAAGTTAAGCTTTTGACAGTCAAAGTAAACCAAAGTCAAAGGATGTGCCAACTGGTAAGCTCTGATCAAACTGACGGATCAGAAAGATTCTTTATTCCTGATGGTGCCTTGTTAAACTGTCTACTGCAGCAATGTGGTTAGAAGTTTGATTGACATTGCCATTGGCCTGTAGAGCCCAAAGTGCACCTAAGGAAAAGCAGTAAAAATTGCCTCACTGGCCCACAGCTCTGGGCAGGAACAAACCTGAGACATAGCAAAAGAGAGCAGCAAGTAAAACTGCCAACTGATGCAACTGATCAAGCACTGGCTTTAGATTCTGACTTTACCAAGGCCTTTCTTCCTTTAAAAAATGAAAGAACTGCAGATGCTATAAATCGGGAGCAAAAATAGAAGTTGCTGGAAAAGCTCAGCAGGCCTGGCAGCATCTGGGAAGAAAAAATCAGGGTTAACGTTTTGGGTCCATTGAACCATAAGACCATAAGACATAGGAGCAGAAATTAGGCCACTCGGCCCATCAAGTCTTCTCCGCCATTCAATCATGGCTGAAAAGTTCCTCAACCCCATTCTCCCGCTTTCTTCCAGTAACCCTTGATCCCCTTGATAATCAAGAACCTATCTGTCTCAGTCTTACATATACTCAATGACCTGGCCTCCACAGCCTTCTGTGGCAGTGAATTCACCTGCACATCTGCCAATGTGGTACACTGCATCCGCTGTACCCGGTGTGGCTTCCTCTACATCGGGGAAACCAAGCGGAGGCTCGGGCACCGCTTTGCAGAACACCTACGCTTGGTTCGCAATAAACAACTGCACCTCCCAGTCGCGAACCATTTCAACTCCCCCTCCCATTCCTCAGACGACATGTCCATCCTGGGCCTCCTGCAGTGCCACAACGATGCCACCCGAAGGTTGCAGGAACAGCAACTCATATTCCGCTTGGGAACCCTGCAGCCCAATGGTATCAATGTGGATTTCACAAGTTTCAAAATCTCCCCTCCCCCTACCGCATCCCAAAACCAGTCCAGCTCGTCCCTGCCTCCCTGACCTGTTCTTCCTCCCACCTATCCCCTCCTCCCACCTCAAGCCGCACCTCCATCTCCTACCGACCAACCTCATCCCGCCCCCTTGACCTGTCCGTCCTCCCTGGACTGACCTATCCCCTTCCTAACTCCCTACCTACACTCACCTTTACTGGCTCCATCACCGCCTCTTCGACCTGTTTGTTTCCTCTCCACCTATCCTCTCCTCTATCCCTCTTCTATCCGCCTCCCACTCTCTCCCTATTTATTTCAGAACCCCCTTCCCCTCCCCCTTTTCTGATGAAGGGTCTCGGCCCGAAACGTCAGCCTCTCTGCTCCTACGATGCTGCTTGGCCTGCTGTGTTCATCCAGCCCTGCACCTTGTTGTCTCGGACTCTCCAGCATCTGCAGTTCCTACTATCTCTGATAATGATTGACTGGTGGTTTTTTGCAACTGAAAAGCTGTTCCAGTGGGTTTTTCCAGTGCTTTTCCTGGGATGTCTTAATACTTGGACTTCAATATAGGGGCATGATCAGCAGAGTTGCAGATGACATAAAAATTGGCCATTTATTGGACAGTGAGGAGGGAAACTGTAGACTGCAGGAAGATATCAGAGGAATGGGCGTGAAGGCAGAAAAGTGTCAAATAGAATTCAACCTGAAGAAATGTGTGATGATGCATTTGGAGAGATCAAATACTTGCAGTTTCTTTGAAGTGTTATGACTGACAAAGAGATAGAGAGCTAGAGGTCACAAGCAAGTTGGATTCAGAAGAAAAGATCTTTCCAACAGAAGAGCAACTTCTATTTTGTGGAAGCCCTTAGACCATCAGCATTGGAAAGAAATCTTGAGTTGTTTTAACAGCGTAAAATTAGTCAAAGTCAGACAAGTCAGTGTTAGCTTGTTGATGCTTCTTGTGGAGAGAGATGGTAACTGGTGGAATCACATCTGGTGAATATAGGGAATTGCCAAAAGGAAATGTGTGTGACCTAGTCAGTTGAGTTAGAAATTTTAAAATGAAGATAGGAGTGACTGGGGAAGAAGCGTTGAATTATTTTTGTCATTTATGATCAAGCCTTTCAAACATTCTTTTAGAGATAGCAAGAACTGCCGATGCTGGAGTCAGAGATAACACAGTGTGGAGTTGGAGGAACACAGCAGGCCAGGCAGCATTTCGGGACCTGAAACGTCAGCTTTCCTGCTCCTCTGATGCTGCCTGGCCTGCTGTGTTCTTCCAGCTCCATACTGTATTATCAAATTTTTTTTTTTCGTTTTATACATGCAGTACATCTCTGTGACTCTGTGATTAACTTGTGTTTTTTTGCTAAAGGGGTAGCCTTGTGTAAATTATGTTCAATAACTGACCACCACAGTAACCAAATTTCTAAAACAAAAGGTCTTGCTTACAGTTATCTGAAATCTGAAATCTGAAATCTGAAATCTGACTTGTGCAGCTTTGATGAAAACATCACAGTTAAGCACATCTTGATTTTATTTGAGTTTGCTGTCATCACTTTAATAAGAACCATTTTAAATTCCTAGGAACGTACTGTGCTATCACAGTTGAAAGAATTGTCACAGAAAGGACTTTCCTCAGGAATCCTTAGAACAACACAACATCAAATGTTCTCAAAGAAAAACCTGTTCCAGGAATTGAACATACTGGGGGAAAAAAAGCTCCATTGAACTAATGATGCCCATTAAAGGACTAGATAATAATAAATCATCACAACTGATTTATGTGGTGTAACGAAGTCTGGCTGTTTCCAACTGAGTTTCTTAAATTTATTTGGTTGGCTACGTTTGTGATTTCAAATGATTATCTGAGCACAAAAGTACAATATACCTAAATGGAAATGAAATATTTTTATTTCCTTTATTTCAAAAGAAATGGAGTATAAAATTAGGGAGGTCTTGCTAGAACTGTACAAGGCCACACCTAGAATACTGTGAACAATTTTTGTGCATTTTGTAGTATTATAGATTCTTGTTTTTCTATCTGAGGAAAGATACTGTCATTGGAGGCAGACCAGAGAAGGGTCACTCAGCTGATGCCACGGATGGGGGGCACTATCTTACGAGGAGAGGTGGAGTAGGTTGGGTCTGTACTCATTGGAGTTTAGAAGAATGAGAGGCAAAGTTATTGGAACATGCAAGGTCCTGGGGGACTTGATAAAGTAGACACAGAAAGGTTGTTTCCCCTTATAGGAGAGTCTAGGACTAGAGGGCATAATCTCAGAATAAGCAGTCACCCGTTTAAGACAGTGATCATGAGCAATTTCCTTGGAGGTTAATGAATTGTTGGGATGCTTTACTGCAGAGGGTTGTAGAGGGTGAATTGTTAAGAATATTTAAGGCTGAGATGGACAGACTTTTAATCAATAAGTGTTTGAGACAAAGGCAGAAAATTGGAGCCGTGATCTCATTGAATGGTGGGTTGACTTATTGGGCTGAAGGGCGTATTTCTCCTATATCTTATGATCTTACCTTCTTACTAAAAAGTATATTACATGGTAGCACATAAATGTGATATTGGAATACTGCTTTCACCTTTCAGTCGATAGACTATCTCCGTGTGAAAATGAGTAGAATGCATTTTGTGTTTATGTTCATTTGCTATGTAAACATAACTGAGTTGATGAGGTCTACATGAATAAGTCAGATATATAATATTTTGCCAAACTCATCATGGCTGTGTTGGTGACATTCTCATCAGTTATTGTCTTTCAAAAATCTAAGAATGGAGTTATAATTGAATAATGTAGAATTAACTGAAATGACTATTAAATTGTTAAACTTTCCAAGTTGGTGTCAGAAGTACTGCATCTGTCTGGGATTGTCAGTATTAAAATGAGTAAAATTTAACATTGGGCTTTTACTTTAATATTTTCCGTGAATACACGTACAAGAGATTCTCTGTTGGATTTCAGCATGGAACTCTGCACAGTCATGTTCTGTGTAGCCAAATATAACTTTCTTCAATTGCCAGATCATAGCAGAGCCAAGGTGGTTTCAATGAAACTACAATTGTAAAACAGAGACTAATGTTTGGCAGAAGGGGTTGTTTTTTTTTTTGTTAACTGGAAAACTGATTCTTTTTCATGATATATTTGGTTAAACAAAATTTATTGCACTCTTGCCTCATAATTGTAAAGGGAGAAACCTGTTCACTATTCAGTTCCTTTAATTGTTCCCTGTTTTTTGTGTTAAGTGGCGACCTGAGATTAAAGGTTTTGTTGGAGCTAGCTTGTCTTGTGATATTGTGAAATTCAGTGAGTTTTTTTCAGTTTACTGTATCTTTACTTAAACTTAATTGACTTATTTCTGTAAAAAAAAACTATACAAACCATGTATGGCAGAGGGGTCTGCTTATCGAGTGCACTTTGAGTTGCTAATGCAGGATGTAACTCTATAGTGAGGGACTTGTGTCACGAACAGTAGATAGTCCTGTTTGTAATGGAACAGCTTGGCACAGTCTACAGGTATCACTAGTTCAGAGAGAATCATATGGATGTAACAGCTAATCCAATTTTCTATCCATATTTGAAGCCTAATTTGGATGGATTTCTTTGTCATTGTGTAATCCTCCATATCCTTTCTGTGTTTTGGCCACCTGATACACCCATGTGCAATAAAAAGAAGATTTGCTCCTGACTGTCAAAAAGTTTTAAACAGAAACTTGTTCTTATTAAATTTGTTGACTGGCTTTCTAATACTAACAATCTGGTTTCTGCATGTCTCTCTCTCTCTTTTCCAGGGTGTGCTTCTTTCTCACAAGCCAAAGGAAAAAAATCGGATTGACAGTAATAATGAAAACTCTGTCCCAAAAGACTTTGAAAATATTGACAATAGTAATTTTGGGCCCAGAATGCAAAAGCAGAAGTTGCAACCAGAAGCGAAGAGTAAAGCACCAATTGAGAAGAAAGCCAAGTATGAGCAGATGGGCAAAGCCAAGGATCATTCATTGCTGGGCAAGAGCACCAATGAAGTCCTAAAATATGGGAGCTTTCAGGCAAAAAATGCCAGCAATTTGCAACCAAACTACAAGACTAGGAACGTCTACAAAGGAGTAGTGATTGGAAAGGGTACTCAAGAAATCCATTATGACCAGACTCCCAGATGTGAAATATCGGGCAAGGAAGCATTGTCTGCACTCTCCAGGGCTAAAAGCAAACATTGTCGACACGAGATTGCTGAGCTCTATTGCCTTCATAAAGATGGCAAGTTAATGCCGGAAAAGGTACCTCGACTGTGTCCGTTGGAGGGTAAGGATCTCTGATACAAATTTTATTGTTAATGGGATAAGCGACTGAGAAGGGGCATCTATCTCTTCATCTTTGTCTCTGTGTCTCTTTCTCTCTCTCTTTCACTTGCCTTTCTTTCTCTTTATCGTTCCATGCTCTACCTCTTTCTAATTTTGAGGCACCTCCATCATACTTCAGATGCTCTACTGTCACACACATACTTGGGTATCACTTTTTGAAAAGAACTGGAAAACAAATAAAGCTAGTGATTTTTCAATTTATAAAGTAAGCTTCTCTAAAAAACGAAAATTGCACCTACTTCAGGAAAGAGAGGAATAAAAGTAGACCTAATGACCGCTTGACTTGATGCTTACTGGAGGCCAATCAACCACTAGTGCCCATGGGAATATCGCACCTTGCAAAGATAAACACACAGTCTTTGCAGCAATGCAGAAGCCAAATCTCACGTAGCAGCTTTTCACCAGTTGATTAACACATTAAGCTTTCTGTCTTGTGGTCTGTGTGAAATTTCTCCTGCAATGCTGTTAAACTTGTGTGATATGTTGCTGAAAAGTAAGAGATGCTGTTAAGCTTTATGTCTTAGACTCATCAGGTAGGATGCAAGAATTCCAGATTTTGAAAGGGAATAATTTTTACTACATGAGAAACAGGATGAAGACTTGTTCCTAGGTGGACTCTGATTGAGGCATTATCATGGAGAATGAAGTTCACATTTCACCAAACTTTTGAATTTTGGTTTTTTTGCACCTGCTCTGATGAGTGAAAAATGGACCGCTTTGACTGCGTGTTCCTCTCTTCCAGCAATACTCCAATCCTGAATAAAAAGCAAAAGAACTGCGAATGCTATAAATCAGCAACAAAAACCGAAATTGCTGGAAAAGCTCAGCAGAACCGGAAGGCTCTGAGGAAGGGTCACTCGACCTGAAACGTTAACTATGATTTGTCTCCACAGGTGCTGCCAGACCTGATGAGCTTTTCCATCAATTTCTGTTTTTATACCCAAATGCACCAAGCAATGGTTTATGCCATGTACCAGTGCTTCCTAAAATTTTGCCCCATTGTGAGGCTTAAATAATTGCAAGACCTATGAGAGGTGGGATAGGAAGTTGGACAGTACTGTAGAGTTCGCAACCCCACTTGATATTCCACTGCCCACTTTGGGAATCGCTAGTTTATACAATACCTATGTTATTTAGCAGGCAAACCTAACAAAACAAAAATAATTATTAACTTTAATCATAAAGGTTAATCTCAAAATAGTCTTTTTTAAAAATGTTGCTGGGCAAATCAATGGGCATTTTCAATTTGTGTAATCCAAAGAGCAGGCATGACTAAATGAGGAAGGCTGTTTATTAATTTTTGAATTGGTACAGATTATATGTGACAATGTGAGTGTTCAGAAGAGGTCATAAAATGTTAACATCCAAAGAATTAATTTGGAAATGCTGTAATTACTAATATCTGCATTGATTGTATGTTTTATTTTGGGTTGGAAGCTCCTGATCCTTTAATTAGCACCCCACCCCAACCAGTGCCATAAACGACTGGCCCAATATGTTTAATGAAACCTGAGATTATGATGTCTGTCTGGTCATTATTTGCAGCACCTCTTCGATTGCAAAAACACATCACAAATTCTGAGTCAGCAGAATAAAAAACAGTAGAATTGGCAATTAACCTTCTGTAAATAAATTCCAAATTCACTTTGTCATCAAAATGATGAAATACTGAGGCGGTAGTTTCCTCACGGCAACTTGAGAATTTTTGACTGTCAACATTTAAGTGGAACAAAAATATAAGAAGTTTCCTCTTCTGAAATGTTAGGGGAAGTAATGGTGTAGGAGTCATGTCACTGGATTTGTAATTCAGAACCCATTTCAATGTCCTGGGAGCATGGGTTTGAATCCCACCATAGCAATTGTGAAATTTAGATACAATACAAATCTAGAATAAAAAGGTAGCTTAATTGCAACTGCCAATTGTTAAAAACCTGTCTGGTTTACTAATCCCCTTTAGGGAAGGAAATCTGCTGTCCTTGCCTGGTCTAAGTCACAAGTGACTCCAGACCCAGAGCAATGTAGCTGACTCCTAACTGGCCTCTGGGTAATAAGGGATGGGCAATAAATGCTGGTCCAGACAATAATGGCCACATCCCATGACAAATAATTAAAATGTGTCTTCACTGTGTGCAGGTTGGCTGCCACATTCCTTGCTTACATCAGTGACTACATTTCAGAAATACTTCATTTGGCAAAAGCACTTCTTGATTTCTTGAGGTCATGAAAGATGCTGTATAGATGCATGTCTTTTTTTTTTCAAAGAAGAAGCATGTTAAATATGCTAAAATAAAACTCCTGATCACAGTGGTTTAACTGTCTAACTTGGTTATGATAGTTCACTATAGTAAACCATAGAACTTGAGCTTGTGGAAAAGTGGTTTCTGATTTTGGGAAATTCTATGACTAGAGAACATAATCTGAGCCCAGTTAGGACAGAGATGAGGAAGAATATCTTCCCTTAGAGTAGTAAATCTACTGAGTTCTTTGTTGCAAAGGCTGTTGAGACTGAGTCGTTAAGTATATTCAAGGCCAAGAGAGAGATTTTTAATCAGGAAATGAATCTAGGATTTTGGGGGGAAAGCAAAAAAGTGGAGTTGAGGATTATCAGATCAGCCACGATCTCTTTGAATGGCAGAGACAACGCGATAGGCTGAATGGTCCAATTCTGCTCCTACGTTTTATGGTCTTATTTTTGGAGTAGGAAAGAGGTTCACAGTGATGTTTGACCTTTTTACTTCACTAATATTTTTGCCAGCAGCTGTGTGCTTGACCTAACAATCAGTGTGGACTGCTGGTTCCCCAAGGAGGGAGAATGGCTGAAATGACAGGAGTTGAAAACTCTGATAATTGTTGACTTAATTAGTTTTTATTATCACTAATGTTAAAAAGCTCTTTGGTCAGTCTCTCGCTGTTACATATCATTTCCACCAATGAGCTTCCACAACCAATAAACATCTCATGCAGCAGATTCAATACACCAAGGTAAACCTGCTAAAAAAATGGAAAAGGAAATGTTTACCTCAGTTAAGAGTCTTGTGTCCTTTAACAACTTAATCAGATCTTTATTGTTCAGTATTTATTGCTGAAAATGTTTAGTAATCTCTGGAGTGGCCCCACTTGGAGTATTATGTCCTGTTACTGCGACTACATTCCAGGGAAGGTATAAAAGTATGGGAATGGATGCAGAAAAGATTCACAGGAATATTTCCAGAGACGAGAAACTTCCATTATATGGATGGATAAGAGAGGCTGAGGCTGCTCTTGCAGGGGAGAAGTTTGAGAGGACATTATGATAGTGTTCAAAATCAGGAATGGCCAGGACAAAGTTGGTGAGGGAAATACTGTTTCCATTAGTGGTAGAATCAGGAACACAGGAGACACTATTTAAGGTGATTGTTTCTTTTCAAATGACAACACAAGAAACTACTTTTTAATGCATTGAGTGGTAGGTAGCTGAAATGTATGAAGTAACATTTTTCTTTATTCTTTAAGGGGATGCATTTGTTGCTCTTACTCCCAATCGCCCCTGACTTGGCCATTTCAGAGGGCATTGAGAAGTCAACAATGTTGCAGTGGGTCTAGTGTCACCTTTAGGCAAGCATGGCAGATTTCCTTTCCTCAAGTGCACCATTGAACCAGAACGATAGTCAGTGGTAGTTTCCTGGATATCATTATTGGGACTAGTTTTCAATTACAAATGTGTCAGTCAAATTTAAATATGACCAGTTGCCTTGGTGAGCTTTGAACCCATGGCCCCAGAACATCGTCTTGAGCTTTTAATTTTTAGTCCGGAGTTGTGGAGATTGATTCGATCGTGTCTCTTGAAAGAGAATTGGACAATTATCTGAAAAGGAAAAAGTTGTAGCACTGTAAGGAAAAGGCAGCAGAGGAGCTGTAGGTGCATTGCTCTGGCAAAGACTCTTCTTGACAGCCTGAATGGTTAATCTATGGAAGGAGACCATTCTGTAATTCTATTGTTTACAACCGCGACCATGAGCATCTTGTGATGGATTTTCAACCTACAATTTTATTTAAATGTGGGGTAGTGGGTTTGAATGCTATTGCTCCTGATTTCAATTAGGCCAGTGTTTAGTACACTTGATGCTTCTGGTGCTGTTAGTTTTAAAGTGATAACTTTTCTTTCTTAATGTTAGTTGATCACTTTACCATTTAGAAACAGTGAATGTAGACAATACGAAACAAAAACAGAAATTGCTGGAAAATCTCAACCGGTCTGGCATGTCTGTGGAGAGAAATCAGAGTTAATGTTTCAGGTCCAGTGATCCTCCTTCACATTTTCCAGCAATTTCTGTTTTTGTTTCAGATTTTCAGCATCTGTAGTCAGAGTTATAGAGATGTACAGTGCGGAAATAGACCCTTTGGTTCAAGATATTCATGCCGACCAGATATCCTAAATAAATCTAGTTCCATTTGCCAGCATTTGGCCCATATCCCTCTAACCCCTTCCTATTCATATACCATCCAGATGCATTTTAAATGTTGTAATTGTATCAGCCTCTGCCACTTCCTCTGGCAGCTCATTCCATACACACACCGCCCTCTGTGTGAAAAAAGTTGCCCCTTAGGTCCTTTTTAAATCTTTCCCCTCTCACCTTAAACCTATATCCTCTGGTTTTGGGCTCCCCTACCCTAGGAAAAGACCTTGGCTATTCACCCTATCCATGCTCCTCATAATTTTATAAACCTCTACATGGTCAGCCCTCAGGCTCTGATGCTCCAGGGAAAATAGCCCCAGCCTGTTCAGCTTCTCCCTATAGCCCAAACTCTCCTACCCAGGTGACATCCTTGTAAATCTTTTGTGAACTCTTTCAAGTTTAACAAAATATTTCCTATAGTTTTTTCAGCTTACTTTCTAGACAATTTGTCTGCCAGTGCATCCTTCGAGAATAACCTCCATGAAGGAAAATAAAAGTAGAAATGGAGGAGTTTTTGGAGAGTGTTGATATCCTGGCTCCTCCCCAATTGAATCCCTAGGACTCCCTAGTAAAAGAACTTGGAAAGCTCATAAATTGGAGCTCCTCTCCAAACACCTTCGACCTAGCTAGTGGCAACGCTGTGCCACCTCTTATTTGAAACTTTATGCTGTTCAATAGCTGATGTCCCATACTGCTTTAACAATACAAACCAAGATTTAAGGAGGATCAGTTTTGATTAGACAAACAACTGAAGTAAACTTTGCTTATAATCTTTTGAACTAACCTGCACACTTACTGATGGTAATGAGCTCCTGAGATCAGCTGAATAAAGAAGTTTGACCATTTTAGGAATTATTTAGCTGTTGTATTAATTAAGCATCTTTTTTGGAGGTAATTGTTTCTTTGGCTGAAAAGCTGGTAGAGAATCAGATTAGACACACTGCCTGACATTCCATTCAAGTGAAGTCAATCAGGTGAAATGTTTGACTGCTATTTGCCTTGGGAGCCCTAGATTCAGGAAGGAGTACGGGAAGAGGTCTGATCAGACAGCACTGAGCTGTTGAAAGGGGAGTACAAGCAGAGTCTGCCCAAACTTCAAGAAGAATCCACAGTCAAAGCGTCAGACTTTGTTGCAGAGACAAATTGGTCTCTTAAAAAAAAAAGTAGTTAACATCCAGTTATTTCCTGCTGCTCCCTGTCTCCACATCAATAAGAAGATGAGAAATACAAGCAGGAGTAGGCTATAAGGTTCCTTGAGCCTGCTGTGCTTCAGCCCCACATTCCTGCCTTCAGCTCTCCCATATTCCTTGATTCCTTTGATTGTAATCTGGCTGCAATTTCCTTCTGAGGAGTTAGACCTATAAAGCTAAATGAACAAGCCAGATTACATAGTTCCACATTGTGCATTACTCTGGTCATCAACAAGCTGAATATCCCCAGTTTTATCACAAGCAAACTTACTGTGGCAACTTCATTTGCTTTTGAAAGCAAATCCACTTCGAGTAATAGAACAGATTAAGAGTAATGCCTTTAATGAATAATAAGGTGTGTGCATATTACCGCAGTATTCTTGTAACAAGTGTTTTACTATATCAGGGATTGTATTAGTACAATATGAATCACATTGAACCATTTGCTAGTATAATAAAGCTCTGCGCCATACAACAAATGCCATTAAATCATGAAATTGTCATTTTACGAATGGAAATGTATTACGGTATTTGCATTTAAATAGGAAAACATTGAAAGAAATTAAGCAAATGTAAGATACTACAAAAGGTTTAGACGGTGCAATTATAATCTGGATTGAACATTCAACAACATACTGCAGTTATGTGTATGTACCTGGGACCTTTACCAAGCTTTTATATCTAATGCTAATATAGGCATTATGTGAGCAATGACCCAGTGGTTGTTAGATAGCTTTTAGCTCGCTTTTAAACATTATATCTTTTAATATCTATTTTAATATGTCAAGGGATTGTTTACTTTCATTTATTTGAGAGCTATAAATCTCAAAGTTTGTAGAAATTGTGTTCAAAATAATGAGTTGTAATACAAGGTTCAGGATGACAATGTTGTTTTGGAGTAGATAGATATACTATAAATCAGTTAATTGAAGTTTTTTGGTTTAGCTGTTGGTCATTGTGATTTAAGGCTGAGCAAAGCCTTTGGTTAACAAAGCAGTCTCCCTAAATGATGAAATCCTAGGTGTCATTGACCAAGCGTGTGTATTTGTAGCACATTGATTCTTCCCAATGATGTTGATTGACGTAAAAGTATGGTTTTTTAGGAGTTTGTTAAATAACTGCTGCACACAGTAAAGCTTTAAAATTTGCGCTGTTTAATGCTGGACATCCTGCACATGTTGAATGCCAGAGGTGAGATAACATTGAGTGCATCTGTAGCTCAGGAAGGGAATCCTGACTTCTTACTGCATCTGGGATCTCTGATATTTTACCCTATCAAAATATCCTTTGTTGAAAGTTTTGATTGGAGTCCCTCTAATGACTATCAGATGTTCCAACTACTGCCAGTACTAGGACACACTTGTTTTTATGTTGAAAGAAATAATATATTTCATATATTTGGATGTTTAGAGATGTTATGGAAATGATTAGCTATCAAAGACCTATTATCTCTGGTTCTTATTAATTGCTACAGTAATCTCTGTTATTGTCCAAAATCATCAAATGCCAACATCCACTTGCTTCAGACTTCCTTCCAGCGGCTTCATTGTTGTTGCTACTCCAACTGCTTTTTCCAAGCAGCAGAGCATTATGGTTGCATGCTGTTTTCCAATTGATCACAGCAATCCAGGGAATATCCTGCTTTCCATTCATTCGCAAACAGACTGAGTTAGCCACAGTTGTCCTTCCCCAATCTGTGAATGCAAAAGGGCAGCAGGTAGAGAATAAAAGTAGAATGGGTAGGGAAACAGACATTAGCTGAGGGTACAGTGATGGAGGATTTTAAGTCAGGACAGAATGTACATGGGTGAGACCAAGAAGCAATGAAACCTGTGAGGGTGGAAGGATGATTTACAAAGAACAAAGAACAAAGAAAATTACAGCACAGGAACAGGCCCTTCGGCCCTCCAAGCCTGCGCTGATCCAAATCCTCTATCTAAACCTGTCGGCTATTTTCCAAGGATCTGTATCCCTCTGCTTCCTGCCCATTCATGTATCTGTCTAGATACATCTTAAATGACGCTATCGTGCCCGCCTCTACCACCTCCGCTGGCAACGCGTTCCAGGTACCCACCACCCTCTGCGTAAAGAACTTTCCACGCATATCTCCCTTAAACTTTTCCCCTCTCACCTTGAAATCGTGACCCCTAGTAACTGAGTCCCCAACTCTGGGAAAAAGCTTCTTGCTATCCACCCTGTCTATACCTCTCATGATTTTGTAGACCTCAATCAGGTCCCCCCTCAACCTCCGTCTTTCTAATGTAAATAATCCTAATCTACTCAACCTCTCTTCATAGCTAGCGCCCTCCCATACCAGGCAACATCCTGGTGAACCTCCTCTGCACCTTCTCCAAAGCATCCACATCCTTTTGGTAATGTGGCGACTGGAACTGTAAGCAGTATTCCAAATGTGGTCGAACCAAAGTCCTATACAACTGTAACATGACCTGCCAACTCTTGTACTCAATACCCCGTCCGATGAATGAAAGCATGCCGTATGTCTTCTTGACCACTCTATCGACCTGCGTTGCCACCTTCAGGGTACAGTGGACCTGAACACCCAGATCTCTCTGCGCATCAATTTTCCCCAGGGCTTTTCCATTTACCATATAGTTCACTCTTGAATTGGATCTTCCAAACTGCATCACCTTGCATTTGCCTGGATTGAACTCCATCTGCCATTTCTCCACCCAACTCTCCAATCTATCTATATTCTGCTGCATTCTCCGATAGTCCCCTTCACTATGTGCTCCTCCACCAATCTTAGTGTCACCTGCAAACTTGCTAATCAGACCATCTATACCTTTCTCCAGATCATTTATGTATATCACAGACAACAGGTGTCCCAACATGGATCCCTGTGGAACACCACTGATCACAGTTCTCCATTTTGAGAAACTCCCTTCCACTACAACTCTGTCTCCTGTTGCCCGGCCAGTTCTCTATCCATCTAGCTAGTACACCCTGGACCCCATGCGACTTCACTTTCTCCATCAGCCTACCATGGGGAACCTTCTCAAACGCCTTACTGAAGTCCATGTATATGACATCTACAGCCCTTCCCTCATCTATCAACTTTGTCACTTCCTCAAAGAATTCTATCAAGTTGGCAAGACCTGACCTTCCCTGCACAAAACCATGCTGCCTATCACTAATAAGCCCATTTTCTTCCAAATGTAAATAGATCCTATCCCTCAGTATCTTCTTCAGCAGCTTCCCCACACTGACGTCAGGCTCACCAGTCTATAATTACCTGGATTATCCTTGCTACCTTTCTTAAACAAGGGGAAAACATTAGCAATTCTCCAGTCCTCCGGGACCTCACCCGTGCTCAAGGATGCTGCAAAGATATCTGTTAAGGCCCCAGCTATTTCCTCTCTTGCTTCCCTCAGTAACCTGGGATAGATCCCATCCGGACCTGGGGACTTGTCCACTCTAATGCCTTTTAGAATACCCAACACTTCCCTCCTTATGCCGACTTAACCTAGAGTAATCAAACATCTATCCCTAACCTCAACATCCGTCATGTCCCTCTCCTCAGTGAATACCGACGCAAAGTACTCATTCAGAATCTCACTCACTTTCTCTGACTCCTCGCATAACTTCCCTCCTTTGTCCTTGAGTGGACCAACCCTTTCTCTAGTTGCCCTCTTGCTCCTTCTGCATGAATAAAAGGCTTTGGGATTTTCCTTAACCCTGTTTGCTAAAGATATTTCATGACCCCTTTTAGCCCTCTTAATTCCTCATTTCAGATTGGTAAAGCTGTTTATGAGAGGGAAATGAAGAAAGGATGGTATGGGCTGATTATATGAAAAAACTGCGAGTGCTGGAAATCAGAAACTGCTGGAAAAACTCAGCAGGTCTGTCAGCATCTCATCATAGAATCCCTACAGTGTAGAAACAGCCCATTTGGCCCATTGGGTCTACACCGACCCTCTGAAGAGCATCCCATCCAGACTCGCCCCCTACACTGTTCTTGTAACCCTGCATTTCCCGGGCTAATTCACCCTGCCTGCACACCCCTGGACACAATGAGCAATTTAGCATGGTCAATCCACCTAGCCTTTGGACTGCGGGAGGAAACCAGAGCGCCCGGAGGAAACCCACACAGACACGGGGAGAATGTGTGAATTCCACACAGACAGTGATTCAAGGGTGGAATTGAAACTGCGTCTTTGGCATGTGAGGCAGCAGTGCTAACCACTGAGACACCATGCTGCCCCATCTGTGGAGACAAAACAGAGATAAAGTTTTGGGTCCAGTGACCCCTCTTCAGAACTCCAGACGGCTTACCAGACCCAACACATTAACTATGGACTGATTACAATTGCTCTGGTGTTTCTTGGCATGCTTATTTCTTATTTTTTTTCTGGTGATTTTCAGTTGAACAGTTAAGTTTATATTTATGGTCATCACCCTCTTCTGATGTCCATCCCCCTTGGTCCTTTTTTTTTGGTTTTACTAAATATTTGGAATCTCTTATATTAGCAAGTTATTAGAAGTTCTACTACCTGTTACAAATTGTTGGTTAAGGTGTGCACTGTCTGAAGTACTGCATCCAGCTACTTTCAGAAGGATGGCTACACCTTTGGGGATGCAGAAGAGATCTACTAGAACAGAATCAGGGATGGAAGGTTTTCTTCATGTGAAAGTTGGGGTTATTATGCTTGGAGCAGAAATGTTTAAGGAGAGATTTAATATAGATTTTTTCAAAATTATAAAGAAAGAGCGTAAATAAGGAGAAGTTGTTTTCACTGACAAGTGGGTCAGGAACTCGGGAAGACTGATTTAAGGTGCAGTAACTGCAAAGGAGCTAGAGGGAGTTTGGGATTTCTATTAAAATGATGATTACTCGTCTTCTGGAAAGGACTGCCTGAAAGGGTGGTGGAAGCTGGTTCAGTAATAACTTTACAAAGAGAATTTGATAGATAGATAGATTTGAAGGGGAAATAGTTGTAAGGCCATGGGGAAAGATCAGGACAGTTGGGACCATTAGATTACTTAGTCAGAGAACCAAAATATGCATGCACAACAAGGTCACTTTGATAGGTTCTTGAGCAGTGGTAGAAACTGCCCACTCTTTGAAACAGCAGTGCAGCCTCCAGATTGCTCTTGTGTTTTTGTTCAATTGAGCAAGACGCTCAAAGTTTTAAATTTTAAAGATTCAAGGTGTCATTTTTGAACTCAGTACCACATTAATTACTGTCGAATGAAAGCTGCTTTCTCGCCAGACTATCTCGAGTATTGCAGTGAGGATTTTCTGGACTAAAACTGGACTTTATAAATCAACAGACCATGACACCGTAAGTTTTGTGAGCATATTACACCATTATTACACCGTGCGGCCCATCGAGTCCACTCCATCTTTTGATCATGGCTGATATGTTTCTCAGTCCCATGTTCCTGCGTTCCCCCATAACACATGCTCTCCTTTACTAATCAAGAACCTGTCTATCTTTGTCTTAAAGACACTCAACGATTTGGTCTCCACAGCCCTCTGCAGCAATGACTTCGACAGATTCAACACCCCCTGGCTGAGGAAACGTCTCCTTATCTCATTTCTGAAGGGTCACCCCTTCACCCCGAGTCTGTGCCCCCGGGTCCTGGTCTCTCCTACTAGTGGAAGCATCTTCTCCAAATCGCTGTGTCCTGGACTCTCAGTATTCTGTAAGTTTCAATCAGACTCCCCCTCATTCTTCTCTGCTCCATCGAGTACAGACTCAGATTCCTCAACCGTTCCTCATAAGACAAGCCCTTTATCCCAGGGGTTGTTCTTGTGAGCCTCCTCTGGACTCTCTCCAAGACCAGCACATCCTCCCTTAGATACAGGGCTCAAAACTGCTCACAATATTCCTGAGGAACAACCGGGTAAACGTTCATTTAACTGCTTTCCAAAAAATCTTTGCGAAATGAACAATGAAAGCATTCCCTCACTTTTCCCAGTACTGCCACGCGTAATAACCTGTAGACAGATGAAACTTCTGAAACATGGAGTGGAATTAACAATGAGTGATGTTGGGACAGAAGGTTGGCTTCCATTTGTGTGTCAGGAGCTGACACATGAGGAAATTCTAAGTGCATGTGGCAGGCACACCTCTCACATGCAATCGTCGGGACTGGGCTTGCTCACAGTCAGAGCTGATATGGCACGTGTAGTCATTAATAGAGAAAAGTTGAGAAGTACAAAGGGCACAATGGTTGCTGGCATCGTGACGACCTGTTTATGGTATGAAGACCTTTATATATTTTGTTCACTTTTTGACCATTGTGTGTATTTGTTGGGGTATCCTTCTCCAAAGGGCCTACTTTACTGCCATGCAATATGTTTGCCATCATTGCTGAGTTAAGAAGACTGAAGGACATCAGACCTATATGGCAGTGTTGGTTAGAGGCCATCCTTTCTTGGTCGGTAATCTGTGTGGTGTGATTTATATTTCCAAGACAATGCAACATGACTGAGCCTGCAGCATCCACTGGCCTTCCCGTTAATGAATTGTCCAGCAGATTCTGCAAGGTCACTTAGCATGAGAAATGATTGAGCGGCTCATGTAACCATGGCCTCGACAATGTGAGTATGGAGCAGGGAGAAGGGGAGGTGATCATTGGGTTGTTGATCTGGAGACCCAAGTAATGTACTGGGGAGTCGGGTTTGAATCCCACCATGGCTGATGGTGGAATTTGAATTTAATAAAAATTTGGAATTAGGAATCTAACGATGACTATGAATCTATTGTAGATTATTGGAAAAACCCATCTGGTTTTGTCCTAATGTCTTTTTGACACTAATATCCTTTAGGGAGGGAAACTGCCATCCTTACCTGGTCTGGCCTGCATGTGACTCCAGCCTCTCAGCAAAATACTTGACTCTTACCTACCCTATGGGCAATAAATGCTGGCTTAACCAGTGATTCCTTCATCCTATGAATGAATACACAAATGGGCTTATGTTCACTTCACTGATTTGAGTGTTAGACCAGTCATCTTCCTTTCTTTCAAAGTGAGAACAATACTTCTTTTGGTATTTTAGGATGTGAAGGCTGTGTGTATAATGAGGCAGATCTGGATGGATGCTGACAGGGTTGGATATACAATCGAAGCTGGCAAAGATTTGCAGTGAAAGGAAATGATGGTCTGATCGGTAGAAATTCACCAAGGCTCCTAAGACAGCACCTAAACCTACAACAACTATCACCCAGAAGACATGGGAATACCACCCCCTGCGAGTTCCCCTCCAAGCCACTCACCATCCTGACTTGGAAATATATTGCTGTTCCTTCACTGTTGCCTGGCCAAAATCCTGGAATTCCCTCCCTAACTGCATTGTAGGTGTTCCTACACCAAATGGATTGCAGTGGTTCAAGAAGGCAACTCATCACCACTTTCTTAAGGGCGAACAGGGACAGACAATAACTGCTGGCCCAGACAGCAATGCCCATATCCGAGAGTCAATAAAAAAAATAGCTGCATTGTACATGACCAAAATGATTGAAGATCGGGTTGTTCCTGACAAATCTGGGACATCTCTGCATTGTCCTGGCATCTGAGAGATCTTTGTCATCCTCTTCATATTTCTCCCCCATATTCCTCAATTGTCAATTCCTCTCCCTTTAGGATACCTCGTTGTACAAGGCAGAGAAATGATGGCAATCCTGAACACCCTCTATGGTGTGTCTTGTAAAGTTCCACTGGAACCAATGAAAGTATTAGAAGTGTGCTTTGAATAATCCTGTGGTCTGCTCTCTGATTGTACACTGATCAACAAGGGCAATGTTGAACTGCCCCGAACAGTTTACAGGATGATGCACTAATGTTGGGAGGGGTTAGCCCTTGTCACCCTCACGTAGCTAAGGCAGCTGGGTGTTCTTTAACATCTGTGCATCATGAGAGCTCCTTGGGAAACTAGCTCAAACCTGCACAGCTCTTTTCCACTGGTAACAGACAGCTTGAATGCTCAGGAAATGAAAACCACTTCTAGTTTACAAATACAGCTGGCTTTAGCTCTATTTTTTTTCTTTATTCATTCACGGGATGAGGGCATCACTGGCTAGGCAGCATTTATTGTCCATCCCTAATTGCCCAGAGGGCACTTAAGAGCCAGCCACATTGTTCTGGGGTCACATGTTGGCCAGACCAAGTAAGTTTCCTTCCCGAGAAGACATTAGTGAACCAGGTGGGTTTCTCCAACAGTCAACAATGGACTCACAGTTATCGTTAGACCCTTAAGTCCAGATATTTTATTGAATTCAAATTCCACCATCTGCCATGGCAGGATTTGAACTCGGGTCCCCAGAACATTATCTGGGTCTCTGGATTAACAGTCCAGCGATAATACCACTAGGCCACTGCCTCTAATGGCCACATGTATGCAGTCAATGAGACCCTGTGTTTGTGAGAAACACACAATGACCTGAAGCCGGTTGCTGTCAGAGTTTTGCTTTCAGCATCTGTTGTGAATCTGATGCATTTGTTGGTACTTATGGGCAGGGCATTTGTCACCTCCCAGGTGGATATGTATAGCAGTCTGGGAAATGCCACACATGGCCCTTGTCAAGCCCTAAAATAAATCGATGTTTCGGACTGCAGTAACCTTGAAACTGTTTGGCATGGGCTTCCCCCCAAAGCCTCAGGACTGCAGGTCTTGTTGTATGGGTACACGCAAGGTACTAATTGCCTCCTGAGAAAGCTTAGCCATTCCTGACATGGTCTGTCTGATAGCTGGAGGTAATTAATATGTGCTACGTATATGCTAACATAGGAATGCCTCCCTCTGTCATCTGTCATCTGTATTCATTTTCCATCAAACCCCACCCCTGCCCCTAACCATTGACTTATACCAGCACCCCCCACCCCTTCTGACAGCTGGCCTTGCCCTGTTTCAAACTTGAGACCTCTTTTCAGCATGGTGCAACCACTTCCCTATGCATAGGGAATGAGACCACTTCAATGATGAACTGAGGCAAGTAAACCAGAGCTCGATCTTCCCCACCCCTCTCACCTCCCCTGGTGCCCCAAACATGCCCAATACCTGAGGAGCTGAGCCAAACACTCACTCGTTTCCCAATCCAGGCACTGCACCATTTGTGGACACCAGCACCCCAAGTTGGCCCTTCCCTTTCCCCTGGTAACATCCCTTATGGTGCTGATTTAGACAAAGACAAAACCTCAACTGTAATCCAAAGATTGAACAACACTTATCTGATGCATGCCACCTTGAAGCTATTAGGAAGCGTTAGGCATGAGTTTCCCATGTACCACTGACTAAATCCAAAGCTAACACTGAACTTATTGTCCTTGCTAATCAGAGTATTGATGCCTTCCAAACAAATGGTAAATAGATTCCTATCATCAGGTCATGTGCTGGCTTTCCTGCTGCTGACCCAACCCCTGAATTTATCTCTCAAACTCAACTAGATGTTGGAAAACCAATATTTCATCTCCAACCTAATTGTGTCTCTGCCTGCAATGTTTCCTGCTGTTAGGGGCCCCATTAAATACCATCCAGGTTTTAAGAAAGCAAAGCTATTAATCTTTAGTTCACCGGTGAGTTTATCCCTCTGTGAACAATTATGTTTTGTTTAATAATCCGAATGTGTTCCAGCATGAATTACAAACTATTGATAGCATGATTTATGATAATCCTGCCTCACTACTTAAATTGCTCCATCAAATCCTTCAATGAAGTTGCATCCAATCTGCCCGTTGTTTTATATCTCATGCCAATTTTTCAGAAGAGAATGCATGTTTATTTCCAGCTATTTGATGTGTTTTTTGGCAGGTGGGAGGGAGGATTAAGGTGTCTTAGTTAAGTTTTTTGTGTGCATATTGACAGAGTAATCTGTTGCATGAATCTGACCCAGTGAAGAAACATTGCATGTGAAACCTGTCAGTGGGGTGATGTGTTCGGATAAGTATTTCAAATGTCAATTCATTGAACAAAGAAATTAATTGAGTTCCTCACTGACAGATAACTGCTAATGTTTAATGTGATGTCTGCAATATAAAAAATTGGTTGATTGGCTCTCGCCTTGATATTTAAATCATGCTTCCCATGGAAAGGACCTTCTACTTTGGAATTCTGTATGAAAATGCTACACCTGACAAAGCTTCCAAAAATAACATGGTTAATATTCTTAAAGTAGACTTGTAGGGACTCATAAAGAAACTTCAGTTACCTGATTTAATGTGCCTCGCTAATAGAATGAAATAGGATTAGACAATGGATGCTGTGCATCTTGATGTGCGAACGGAGGCTTTGCAAAACTTCACCTGTGATGGGAGAACTATTGATAGATAGCTTATTATGACTGCAAATAGTCAGATAACCTAACATTGCAAAGGCTTCGACTGGCAATTCTTTTCATCAGCTTTCAAAATAAAGAAAATCCATCATCTCATAATGAAATGTCCTGGAGGTTTTACTGCCATTTTTGTCTAAGGCTTATGTAATCTTTACTTTAACCTTAATAAACAACAGAAACTACCAGGCCAAGGCATTCAGATGGCTGAGGTAAGTTTCTATGTGTGCTCTACAATTCTCTATTGATCCAGAGCCTATTGTTGTGCTCTGTTAACTGTCTGTTCAACTGAATGAGGCAAACTTTCTTGCAGCTCAATATCAGTAAAACCCAAGCTAACCCATTTTGCTACCTGTCAATATCAATGTGGACTTGTCTCCATCAACTGTTTGGCTGGCACACCGCAGATGTGTAGGACCTTAATGTGCCACTCAATCCTCAAATGTAGCAACTTGTTAGCTTCTGTTCTAACCAAAGCCACTTTCTTCTGTCTCTACATCATTACTCGCCTTGTGCAATCGCACTTGCCCCACCAACCCCATCTGGTTCCCAGGTCATGGAGTTCAGCATTCTCCTAAAGTCATACAGCATGGAAATAGACCCTTTGGTCCAGCTCATCCATATTCTTTATTAAACTGAAATAGTCCCATTTTGTCTGCATTTGGCCTATATCCCTCTAACCCTTTCTGATTCATGTACCTGCCCAAATGTCTTTTAAATGTCGTAACTGTACCTGTGTCTACCACTCCCTCTGGCAGTTCATTCCAAATACTGTCTGTGTGAAAACATTACCCCTCAGGTCCCTTTTAAATCGTTCTCCTCTCACCTTAAAAATATGTCCTCTAGTTTTGAACTCCCCCACCCTGGGGAAAAGAATGTTGCTACTCAACTTACCTGTGCCCCTCATGAATTAATAAACCTCTTTAAGCTCATCCCTCCACCTTCTACACTCCAGTGAAAAAAGTCCCAGCCCTGAGCTTCTCCCAGTTTGCATATCCCAAATTGTGTAGCTTTTCAGCAATTCTACTCTTGTCCTCTTGATATTTCAGCCTGGTCCTCCTATCCAGAATCATGGAGTACAGAAAAGGCCCTTTGGCACATTAAGCCTATACCATCAAAAATATGCCACTGCTTTCACTTGTCCCACTTTCCCACACTAGGTCCATAGCCTTGAAAGTTATGAGACTTCGTGTTCGTCGTAATACTTTTTTAAGGTTGAGATTCCCCACTTCAATTACCCTCCCAGGCAATGCATTGCAGACCCTCGCTACCCTCTGGGTGAAAAGGCTTTTCCTCAAATCCCCTGTAAACCTCCTGCCTTTCACTTTTTAAATGTGTTCCCCCTGGTTCTTGACCCTCAACTAAAGGGCAGGTGCTTTCTATCCACCCTACCCATGCCCATCATAATCTTACAACCTCAGGTAGTCCCACCTCAACCCTCTCTGCTCCGAAAGAAAACAACCTAAGCTTATCCAGCCTCTGTTCATTGCTGGAATGCTCTATCCCAGGCAACATCCTGGTGAATCACCCTGTCCAGTACAATCACCTCTTCAGTTACATTCTGCCTGCATTTTGTTTTCCCTTATTTTATCAAGTTTTAAATTAAAGCTAGTTGCAGTTATAGACTTAGGACTAGTCAGTGCAGCATGCAGTCACATTTGTTCTCTGTTGGAGTGGAACTTATGACATTGTATTATGTTGGTCAAGTGATTGAAGTCAACCTGTTCTGGGATAGTAATCATGGAACTCATTAAAGCATGTAGCAACCCGTGATTCATCTCTAATTTAGGGTAAAAGAATGCATAACTGCACATTATATGCAGAGACAGCATAAAATAGGTTTTCAGGCTGGACTTCATCAAGGGTCCCAACATTCATGATAGTGCACTCCAGTGGTACAAGTGAAAACAGAGTGAGCTTCCCCACCCACCAGAGGCCAGCTTGAAACCCTGGGCATGGTGCCATCCACTTGGCTGTCAGACTGTCCTAGGCCACCCTGACACATTGCCAACATTTTTGTTTTCCTTTATACATTCATGGGATGAGGGTGTTGCTGGCCAGGCAGCATTTATTGCCCAGAGGGCAGCTAAGAGTTAACCACATTGCTGTGGGTCTGGAGTCACATGTAGGTCAGACCAGGGTAAGGATGGCAGTTTCCTTCCCTAAAGAACATTAGTGAACCAAATGGGTTTTTCCCCCAACAATTGGCAATGGATTCATGGTCATCATTAGACTCTTAATTCCAGAAATTTATTGAATTCAATTTCCACCATCTGCCATGGTGGGATTTGAACCCAGGGCCTCTGGATTAATAGTCCACTGATAATACCACTAGGCCATCACCTCCCCATTGTTTGGAGAATGATAGAGTTGGCTGCATGGAGTTCTGGAAATAGGAATTCTTTGGTTGTCCCAAATCCAAGGGTATGAACAGTCCCGTTTGGAATAAAATAATCCTCTTAAAGTTTTGGGGCTGCTTTGTTGACCTCAGCAGGCTTCAAGTTCCATGGAAATTAATGGACGCTGTGAAGAGTGGAACTGCTGGGGTACAAGAACAAAATATTGCCGATTCTGTGCCTCTATGATGCTGAAAGTCAGAAATAAAAATAGAAAATGCTGGAAGTACTCAGTCGGTTGAGGAGCATCTGTTATGAGAGAAAATCAGTCTTTGTAGTTTATAATGACTGGTCACAGACCCAAAATGTTAACTCTGTTTCTCCCTCCACAGATGCTACCGAGTTAACTGCTTTGTATTTTTATTTTGAGTAACTAGGGAGTTCTGCCAGCAACACTCCTCACAACGATAGATTGGGTTTACTTCTGTGTCCATAGGAAATGATAGTACTGAATACATCAGGCACAATTAGAAATTGTTGACTTTGTTAACATCTAACTCATCGATACTCAAAAGATTTATAGACGTCATTTTATTCTGTAATACATTGTAGAAATACTCCTGTTCAGTGACCACCTTTTTGCAATATTTAATTATTTCATACCTCTTTTTGTATTGTAATTCCTGGAATTTGCTGATGTAGCATTTCAGAATATCCTTCTTTAATATATTTCCAAAAACTCTTGGCAAACCAGAATTGAAGATACATAAAGCAACATGAACATGATAATCGAGGAAAAACCAAAAGAACTGCGGGTGGCTACAAATCAGAAACAAAAACAGAAATTGCTGGAAAATCTCAGCAGATCTGGCAGCATCTGTGGAAAGAAATCAGAGTTAACATTTCAGGTTGAGTGACCCTTCCTTAGAGTTCTTTCTCTGATTTCTCTCTACAGATGCTGTCAGACATGATAATCAATGGGTTATTTCTTACGGTGCCAAAAGAACAACAGCAAGTAAATCCCTTTAATGCATTAATAAATAGTCTTCTTAAATTCAAATAAATGTTCTTTTCAAGCAGGAATAATAGAATTGCATTTATTATTGTTACCAGTAAGAGAAAGAGTTAATGTTTCAGGTTCAATAACTCTTCTTCAGAATATGTTCTAAAGAAGGGCCATATCACATGCAAAACGTTAACTCCGTTTCTATTTCCACAGATGCTTCCAGACCCGCTGAGTCTCTACATCACTTTCTGTTTTTAATATTGATAAAAAATAAAGTTGTTTGTTGACAGTTTTAAAAAATGTTGAAAAACATACTCAAGGCATTGAAATCTTTCAACAGATCTCTGATGAAAACGTAACATTTTGATTCTGTAACCACTTGGAGCTATCAATTAAATTGTTCACTTAATAGATAGCATCTCCCCACCGTGATAACATTATGCTGTAAAACCTGTCATGCAGCACAAATCCTATAATGATAACCCTCCAGTTTATGTCAACAGAATGCAGTAAAGCATTTTGTAATTTTAGAAACTGCGCATCATTTTTAAATTTCAAAACACGATGGAGCTAAATCCCTTGATAGCTTTGGAAGTTTCTATGATCTTTAAATGTTTCATTTGAATTTTGACAGTTTCTGCAGTTTTCACACACATTCACGTCTACTTTTAATAATTCCAGATTGTACCTGACTTCTCCCAAAGATGTCATGGGACCATATCCAAGGGAGTATCTTAGCTCTCCAAAAAGATACCCTTGCTAACCAAATGATTCCACAAGGTTCAATCGTGTCTCTGTGAGGTATAACCTGCACACTTCAAATTTCAGACATGTATCTTACCAAAATAACTTCTGAGAGGAGGCAGCTACTGCCTTGAATGGACAGCTGCCTCTGGAGAATGTGGGGCGTGCAACATACAGCAATATCATAGAATCCCTACAGTGTGGAAACAGGCCCTTTGGCCCAACAAGTCCACACTGAGCCTCAGAGCATCCCACCCAGATCCATCCCCCTGGAACCCACCTAATCTACACATCCTGGAACACTATGGGCAATTCACCTAGTCCAATTTGGACTGTGGGAGGAAACCAGAGTACCTGGAGGAAACCCACACAGACACAGGGAGAACATGCAAACTCCACACAGACAGTCACCCAAGGGTGGAATTGACCCCAGGTCCCTGGTGCTGTGAGGCAGCAGTGCTAACCACTGAGCCACCGTGTCACTCTAACCCTTTTGGAGAATTTTGTTGCAACAAATGCTTATAAATTAGGGCCTTAGCTTCACCCCTCTAAAACAGTGATTCCTTGCCTCATGTGAACTGTACGACATGTGTATAATTATGCAGTTTTTAAAACACACGTATTGCAGGTTACAACAAAGTATTTGAAACATTAGGTGACAAGAAAGTGCAGCTGTAAAGAAAAGGGGCAGATTTATCATTGTGTGACTGATTACATTACATTCCTATTCAGGTGAAAGACAAATTTCAGCCCTGTACAGAAATTAGAATGCCTTTACTCTGAAACCAAAGTCATGAGATTACCTGCTAATAAGCTGCATTGTGTCTGTCTGAGCTTCTACTACAATCTCTTACATTTTCTACTTCATTCAGGCTACGCTGAATTGGCAAGAATTGAGGTTATATGATTATGATAGGTCCTGACAATGAAAAGCATTTAATCTGTCATCACCTTTAAATGCATCTTTCCGTTCTGCCTGTTTCAGAATGCATTGCATTAAACTTAGAAAATGGACTAATTATTCGTCAAGTAAGAAAACTGAGCATTGTACATTGTGTTTATTAAATGATTCCTCCATTTGTGGGTCAGAAACAAAGTGAAGGATGCAGATTTCGGAGCATTGCAGCATTAATGGAGAATTTAGAAAAAGGCAGGATCAAAATTGTTTGGAAAAGAGGATGATAATTTTAAAATGGAAATATTACTGAACTGGTTGCCAGTTTAGCTCAGTGAACGCATTGGGATCAGCAAGTGCTTTTGCTTCAGCAACAAATAAAACATCTAAGTGACTTGACACTAGATGCTGGAAGTTTGAAGTTTAGAAGTAGGAGAGTCCTAATTTGTCAATATCTAATTGTTGTTTACATTTAAAGCTCAACTGAAATCTACTTTAGCAATTCTAAATTTCCCAGTTTTGAGCATGATTTTGCAAAGTCTCCACTTAAAGAACATAAGTAGATAATTAAAGTTAGATAATTAAAGAAAGTAACTGAAACTGCTTTTTCCATAACTGGGGTCAGCTTGCTGTTTTTTTTCTTCAGAAACCTATAAAACTGTACATCTCAGTATGACAAGAGTACAGCTTTGAACAGAGTACTAGAAGTTTGGTAATTAGTGGAACAAACAGAAAAACATATTGCTGGAGAAACTTAGCAGGTCCTGCAGTATCTGTGGAGAGAAAACAGAGTTAACATTTCAAGTTGAGGCTGGATTTGAACCCATGTAGCCAAAGGGTTAGCTGATTACCAGACAATGACATTACCGCAATGTTCCCATCTTTACTTTGTTCTGAGCCCTACTAGTCTGTCCAGGTGTTCCATCTTAATGTTAATAAAAGAGATAGAATCCTCCCTGAATCATCTCCAGTTTCAGAAGCAAATGCTGAAGCAGAGGGGAGATTTAACATTGAGTTTGGTTTGGATGTCAGGTTTGGGTGAGGGAGATTACATGGGCAAAAATTTCAAGTAAATAAGGAAACCAGCTCATTGATTTCTTGGTTGTACTGCAGGTGGTGTAGGAAGAGGTCCACTCCCAGGAAGTGAGTTAACATTTCAGTTATGTTAATAAGGCTGAACCTGACCAGCTTTACAGGATTTAAGGAAGGGTTCTGAGGAAGGGTCACCGGACCCGAAATGTTAACTCTGTTTTCTCCTCCACAGATGCTGCCAGACCTGCTGAGCTTTTCCAGCAACTTTGTTTTTGTTTACAGGATTTAACTCTGGCTGGCCCCATTTCCTGAGCCTTGGGAAATGCAGAGGTTGCAGTAAGTCAAGGACTGTCTTGGAGAGAATGTAAATGGTTTCACAGGACCGCCTCGTGGGCCAGGAAGATTAGTATTGTTTCCTTTCTCCGTCCCACTTAATCTCTATTCAGCAAAACTCATAACCTCCACCCCTGTGGGATTAAAACAAACCCATTGACTGCTGAATGGCAAGTGTATTTCCTGGCTGAGAGCCCCTGGGATTACTAGTCACCTGCAGGGGAGGAATAAATCACCTTTTTCATGTATTGTGCACTCTGAGACCGCTGCCACCCCTCCTCCAGCATGATGGTAGGTAAAAACCTAACAGCATCCACATGTGGGCAGGAAATCGCTTTGTGCTTTTTCCGGCTTCTCTGAAGTGAGCGTAGTTTACAGTTGCATAATTAAAAGTAGGTTTTGCTAAACATGAATGCACAGGTTCTGAGGAAGAGTCACCCGACCCGAAATGTTAACTCTGTTTTTTCCTTCACAGATGCTGCCGGACCTGCTGAGCTTTTCCAGCAACTTCTGTTTTTGTTCCTGATTTACACCAGCCGCATTTCCTTCAGTTTTTATCAATGCACGTGTGTTGTTTGCATCTGTCTTTTGGAGATCATTGTTTTGCACTAACTGACCCACTCGTGTACAGATAGCAGACAGTCTACTGTCAGCGGCATTGAGCAAGTGTGTGCAAGTTGTGAAGCAATGCTTTATTTTAAAAAAGACTTTGATTTTACTTAACAAAAAACCAAAAGAACTGTGGATGCTGGAAATCGGAAATTAGAAACAAAAACAGAAATTGCTGAAAAAGCTCAGCAGGTCTGGCGGCATCTCTGGAGGTAAATCAGAGTTAACGTTTCGAGTCTGGTGACACTTCTTCGCACCTACCGAGTTTTTCCAGCAACTTTTGTTTTTGTCTTTGATTTTACTTGGTGGAAACCTATTTTTTAAATGACTAAAGCAATATTCAAGTGAGCTGAAACTGTAGGTTGAAGATAGCTGAAGATTTGCATCATTTTACAGGCCAACTACCAGGATCATTAAGGGGAGGAGCCATCCTGCTTAGAGAAGCCCAGCAGAAACAATGATCTTGAAGGAGTGGGAATGGGACCATGTCCAAACCCATTCTGAGAAGGTCCATAGAATCTGTGTTGAGATTATCTATTAGATGTAATTGTTTCAAACAATTAACTCTGACTGAGAATGGAATTCATCTCAGCCATAATCCAATAAGGGCAAAACATCTATCTGGAATACAATAGCCACGACCATATTTGAGTGACTGCTCAGTTGAAGAGGGAACACCATGTGGCAAGCCAGGTAACACCCATTTTTAAAAACAGTTTTCTTCAGACCAGAGACAGCAGCAAACAAGATGCTGAAGTGACAGGACAGGAGGACCTCTCACTTCCCTTCCTCTCTATCCTCACCCATCCTGCAAGCTTGAACCTTCACTATTCATGTACAGAAGGCTAGATATTTTAAAGAACCCGACACAGCTGGCAGAAGAACTGATAAATTATCTATCTGCATCTTTAAGTCACCATGAGGCTGAAACCAAAATGGCCACCAAACTCACCCTGGATCTGTAAAAATTTTCAACATCTGAAAGATATAACCACACTTGTTTAATCCTTATTGGACTTGAAAGAATAAATTAATCTATTCTTTCACTTTAGCTTTTTGCATGAAAATTTTGGAGCAGCCTGTGTATTGGCAAGCACATGTGTTTTAAAAAGCTTCTTGTATCAAATGCTGAGTGGGAGAGAGAGGGGTGCCTTTAATTCTTCTTTCCCTGACCATAGAAAAATTTAAGGAATAGAACCAGTTTAAAGAGAGGATATAATAGGTTCAGGAAAGGTTTAAAAGGCTCAAATGGCATTTCTGCCCATTGCAACTGAATTTGCAAAGCCGTAAGCATAGAGATACATGGACAAAAATAAGAAAAATGGGAATGAAACTGGCATTGGGTCAACCACGCCCCTGAACAGTAGACCAAGCACCAATCCCTCAGCTCCACTTTCCAAATGGAATTGTTTAACATGCAAATTTTTT
>NC_063352.1:2347534-2351269 GCF_021869965.1 Rhincodon typus | reverse complement strand
CCGTGCACTGTGTTTGCTAAGTTTCACATCTCTACGATTGCTTCATTTAGAACCAATCGTTAATCAAGCATTTTGATTTTCAGATTTCAGTACTTGTGATAATGAAGGAAAAAATCCTCAAACCCCGTGTCACTGTAGCTGGAAGATTTACTAGGAAGAGATTCAACCCTTAAAGCTGTGACAAGTGGGATGCGTTTCTATCTGTCTGACTGTATTTTACTGATGAAAATGTCAGATCTTAATTAAGTGTCATTTTTCTGCTTGACAGGCTGGCTGCAATGACAAATGAGAAGTAGACTGTACATGTACTAAAAAGGCTTGTATTATTAACACAGGATTTTCAAAATCACAAGCACTTGTAAAATGAGAAAAAAAGCAAGAGTTCAAAACCCCTTGACTTGGATGATAACTCTTGGCTTTCGAAACATGCTTTGGCAGGGAGCTGTTGTCTGCAAGATTTAACTGGGCTGGGGTGGTAATGTTGGGAAAAAGGTAAATTTTCTCATCGAACTCTGTTTAAAGAAAGAGTCATAGCAACATCAAAACATAGAAAATAGGGCCGATAGTAGGCCATTCAGCCCTATGAACCTGCTCCACTACTCATTATGATCATGGCTGATCATCCACTCCATTGCCTGTTCCTAGTTTTGCCCATATCCTTTGATCCCGAAGTGCTATATCCAGCTCCTTCTTGAAATCATGCAATGCTTTGGCCTTGACTACATTCTGTGGTAGCGAATTCCATAAGCTCATCAATCTCTGGGATTGTGTCTTTGGAACTCCTTGCCACAGAAACCTGTGGGGGCACAGGCCTTGTGTATACTTTAGGCTGAGATAGACAGATATTCTCGATCAGCAGGGTGATCAAGGGTTACAGGAAAAGGTAGGAAAGTGGACATGAGGCATGTCAGATCATCAATGATCCTATTGAATGGTGTAGCAGACATGAGGGGCCAAATGGCCTATTCCTGCCCCTATTTCTTATAGTCTTCTAGATTGAGGAACAGATTTTCCAATCATTGCTCAAGTGTGTGCTGATGTCTTGTGTGTCCTTTGGAGTTTCTACTTATTCATTGTCGTAGGAACTGAAAAGAAACAAGTTAGAACTGTGGCAGCATGACACCTCTGTCCCCATGCCTTCCAAGAACATTTGAACATTCTGTATATTGAAGGATGCCTCTGGATCCAAAAGTATGCAAAAAGACAATATTGTGACTAGTGGGTAGCATCCCTGCCGTTGAGCCAGAAACTCCGGATTCAAATCTCACCCCAGGCCATGATGGCCAAGGAAGATATGCTCATGATGCAGCTATACATGATGAGTATCAATTTATAATCCTTCTAGCACTGCCCAATTTATGACCGTAAGAGTGAAAGAGATCCCCGGGTTGGGGGGGGGGGCACTGGCGGTGAGGTCATGTGATGAAAAAATATTGGGCCTACTGCCATTGCTATCGGTTGTTTGGCTCTGTTGGTTGGATGGCTGGTGTTGATAAGATTAATAAAAACAGTACAAAGGGTGCATTTGGTACCTACCTTCTTTCCCTACACATGGGTGAGGTTGTGGAGCTGTGGGTCAGACCTATTTTCAGGCAGAGAACTGACAAAGAAGTAGGAAGGAAACGAATATGTTGCTGGAAATGTCACCCTGGTTTCACCCATCCTGTCATTCTTATTGCCATCATTGGTAACAATAACAGCAAAGTAGTTAGGTACTGCACAAGACAAGAGCATACAGAGGAAGTGGAGCACTAACATGGACGGAGGATTGGTTAGCGGTTAGCAGTTAGCTAACAGGGAGCAGGAAGGATGAATGGGTCTTTTTTAGGTTGGCAAGCTGTCACAAGTGAAGTGGCACAGCGATCAAAACTGTATCTTCCACTAATTATGAAATAATCAATGATCTGGATGAAGAGACTGAAAGTCTGGCAGCTAAATTTACCAATGACCTCAAGATAGCTTGGAAAGTAAATTGTCAAGGAAAGATAATATGGAGCAATTCTACTCCATTCAGTCTTTCTTTTTTTTTACCTTTCTCTGCTTTTTAAAAACCTTTTCCATTTATCATCTCACCTCTTTTAATGGCTTCGGGGGAAGGCGTGTTCTCTCGGCCCAGGCCCAGCAACAAGGAGATTTCCAGCCTGGAGAGGCAGTCTCTGCCCAGTGACCACATGGTGTGGTGGCCCCATTTTGGAGGAGCACATTCGGCTTGGTGTGGTGGTCTCCAGGTGTGGTGCTCTGTTCCTGGTGTGGAGGTCTTGTACCGGCATTGAGATCTTCGGTGGCAGCTTCTGGGTACTCCAGCTGCCCAGTGTGGTGGTCTTTGGCTTGGCACTGCAGTCATCTTGTCCCAGAGGGCAGTCTCAGCTTGGCCTGTCGGTCTCCAGGTTTGGCAATCTTGTCCCGGCATGGCAGTCTTTGGTGGCAGCTTCCGGAATATTCCAGCATTCGTCATTTTAATTGGCTTTCCCTGAACTGAGGTTGATCTGAGATGAACTTTGCCTTAATTTTTACTTCTTTTTCCTTCTTATCAATGACTTATGTCATTCATACAGGTATCACGGTACAGCGACTTATAAAACGTTTCACTTTTCTTCTTAGAAAATTACGCGAGACAATAGGTTCTTTTTGAGAAATTCCACTCAATTCATTCCTGCAATGGGGCAGTAGCTTATGAGGAAAAGTTCGACTGGTTGAATCTGTACCCATTCAAGCTTAGGGAAATAAGTGGTGACCATATTGAAATATATAAGATCTGCACATGATTGCATGGAAAGGACACCCAGAGAATGTTTCCTCTCATGGAGAGACTAAAACTAGGGAACCTTGGGCTTGAATAAGAGGTCAACCTTTTGAGTTCTGAGGAAGGGTCACTGGACCCGAAACATTAACTCTGTTTCTCCTTCACAGATGCTGCCAGACCTGCTGAGCTTTTCCAGCAACTTTGTTTTTGTTCCATCCTTTTAAGACACCAGGTGACACCAGATGTTGGCCTACACTCCTTCCCAACCTCCTGACCATAAAGGTGATGGTGAATGGGAAAAGTCTGCACACAATCCCAGTGGCTATTCTGTAGCAGTTTAATGCCAGAAGCTGTCAGCCAGTTGGATTGGCAGAAATTCTTTCTCATTTCTATCTTAAATAGGCAACTTGTTACTCTGAAATTGTGCCCTTCAGCCTTAGACTCTCTCACAAGGGGAAGCAGCATCTTCTCTATCAACTCCGCTAAGACTTTAAATAAAGCAAAGAACAACAGATGCTGAAATAAAAACAGAAATTGATGGAAAAACTCAGCAGGTCTGGCAGCGTCTGTGGCAAGAAAGCGGAGTTAACGTTTCGGGTCCGGTGACCCTTCTTCAGAACTTGATAAATAGCTTGATTTTCTTTTTCTTTAACGTTTGTGTCATATACTCGTGTCCTCTTGTTAAAGAAAATTTGCAGCCTTATGTGAAGTATCTGCAATTAACCACTATGTGCATTAAGAATACAAAGAAAAGAAATGAGCTGTCCCAGATTTCATTCTGGGACCTTGTTTCTTCAATAGTACCTTCAACTGTGATTGTAACAGAAGGTTAGGAAAATGAGAGTAACTGCAGAATTCTTTCAGTGAAGAAAGAGGAGCCAAGTGACTACATCTCCTGTGCTGAGATAGTAGGAACTGCAGATGCTGGAGAATCTGAGACAACAAGGTGCAGAGCTGGATGAACACAGCAGGCCAAGCAGCATCACAGGAGC
>NC_063352.1:2329817-2347134 GCF_021869965.1 Rhincodon typus | reverse complement strand
GAAGGGTCTAGGCTCGAAACGTCAGCCTTCCTGCTCCTGTGATGCTGCTTGGCCTGCTGTGTTCATCCAGCTCTGCACCTTGTTGTCTCACATCTCCTGTGCTGTCTGATTTAACAGCTCTTCCTTCTGACCTCACATGGTATTTGTAGTTTATATCTGTGCTCAGTATCACTATGAGCTTGCGTTCATTGCTGATTACATCAAACTCACTGGTACTATATCAGAGTGGTGACTGAACAACTAAAACATGATTAGTTGTACAAAGAAATCTTTATGATGTGATCTCATTGGATTTGACACAGTCAGAAAGGTCATAATGATACACAAGCTTCTCTTCTCAGTTCAGACTATATTTAGATTCAAATATAAAGCTTCTGAAAGGCTTGTTGCGCCATAGGTCAGTGCGCATGACCTTTTCGGTATAAAAGTATTAATTTCTGCTTATCATTTTCTGTTTTCAGTCATTGAGATTTAATTACTTGGCCTTATTGACTGCACAGAATAAACTTGTCGCTTATTAATTTACTGCAGCTCCCACATGCCCATTTATATATATTTACGGTAACATATTGAAAAGTTTACATCTAAAGCAAACTGTCACCAACACTTGACAAATGCAAATACCTTACAACTGATTGTTTGTTTTAAAATGCATGTCTTTTTATAAAACAAATTAATACCCAGGACAAGGCAGCTCGCTTGATTGGTATCCCGTCCACCAGCTTCTACACTCAATTCCCACCTCCGTACCCCACCGCCCCCCCACCTACCATTTGAAGCACAGTACTAGCAGTGTGTCATTGTCTACAAGATACAGTACAGCAACTCACCAAAGCTCCATTATCAGCACCTCCCAAACCTGTGACATCTAGAAAGGTGAAGTCAGCAGCTGCATGGAAACACCCACCCGAGTTCTCTCCATGACATGCACCATCCTTACTTGGAATTATACCACTGTTCTTTCAACGATGCTAGGTCAAGATCATGGATTTGTCATTCTTACATGACTGTGGGTCAACCCACAGCATATGGACTGCAGTGGTTCATGAACACAGCTCACCACCACCTTCTCAAGGGGCAACTAGACATAAGTAATAAATGCTGGTAATAAACAGTACAATAAAATATTTAGAGTTGTAGAGTCATGGAGATGTACAGCTCGGAAACAGACCCTTCAGTCCAACTCATTCATGCTGACCAGATATCCTAAATAAATCTAGTCCCATTTGCCAGCATTTGGCCCATATCCCTCTAAACCCTTCCTATTCATATACCCATCCAGATGCATTTTAAATGTTGTAATTGTACCAGCCTCTGCCACTTCGTCTGGCAGCTCATTCCATACACACACCACCCTCTGCGTGATAAAGTTACCCTTGAGGTCCTTTTCAAATCTTTCCCCTCTCACCTTAAACCGATGTCCTCTAGTTTTGGACTCGCCTACCATGGGACAAAGACTTTGTCTATTTACCCATGTCTATCCATGCTCCTCATGATTTTATAAATCTTTATAAGGTCACCCCTCAGCCTCCAAAACTCCGGGGAAAATAGCCCAGCCTATTCAGCCTCTCCCTATTGCTCAAACCCTCCAACCCTAGCAACATTCTTGTAAATCTTTTCTGAATGCTTACAAGTTACACAACATCTTTCCTATAGCAGGGACACCAGAATTGCATGCTGTACTCCAGTCGTGGCCTAACCAATGTCCTGTACAGCTGCAATATGACCTCCCAACTCCTATACTCAGTGCACTGACCAATAAAGGCAAGCGTACCAAACACCACCTTCACCACCCTGTCTACCTGCGACTCCACTTTCAAGGAACTATGAACCTGCACGCCAAGGTCTCTTTGTTCAGCAACACTCCCCAGGACTTTACCATTAAGTGTATCAGTCCTGCCCTGATTTGCCTTTCCAAAATACAGCACTTCACATTTATCTAAATTAAACTCCAGCTGCCGCTCCTCGGCTCATTGGCCCATCTGATCAAGATCCTGTTGTTTTCTGAGATAACCTTCACTGTCCACTACACCACCAATTTTGGTTTCATCTGCAAATTTACTAACCATACCTCCTATATTCACATCCAAATCATTTATATAAATAATGAAAAGCAGTGGACCCAGCACTGATCCTTGTGGCACACCGCTGGTCACAGGCCTCCAGTCTGAAAAGCAACCCTCCAATACCCCCTTCTGGCTTCTACCTTTGAGGCAGTTCTGTATCCAAATGGCTAGTTCTCCCTAGTATTCCATGTGATCTAACCTTGCCAACCAGTTTACCATGCGGAACCATGTCAAATGCTTTACTGAAGTCCATATGAATCATGTCCACCAGGCTGCCCTCATCAATCCTCTTCGTTACTTCAAAAAACTCAGTTAAGTTAGAGAGACACGATTTCCCACGCACAAAGCCATGTTGACTATCCCTAATCAGTCCCTGCCTTTTCAAATACATGTAAATCCTGTCCTTCAGGATTCCCTCCAATAACTTGCCCACCATCGATATCAGACTCACCAGTCTATAGTTCCCTGGCTTTTCCTTACCACTTTTCTTAAATACTGGCACCATATTAGCCAACCTCCAGTCTCCTGGCACCTCGCATGTGGCTATCTTGAAACTAAACATGAAATGGGGGGATTGGGAGGAATAAGATTGGGTTAAAGATCAAAGAGAAGGTGTTGTTTGGTTACAAGAAGTTTCAGCACAGTGATAAATGTGTTGTAGTATTAGTGTAGTGAATGCACATCAACTGTGTGTGGAATAGTCCAGCTGAAATGCTTCTTGAGTTTAAGTGGTACAGATTCAGAAAAAGTGGAGGAATTTGAAAGTTTCACCAGCTTCATATTTGGGGATGATAACACACTAAAATCTTTGAAAAGAGTGTCCATGTAAAGTAATTTATTGTACATTCCTTGTAAAGTAATTTATTGTACATTCCTTGTAAAGTAATCAGAATCAATCATTTTACTAGCATGGATACAATGTCCAGTGAAATACTGTTGATATTATGTAGGCCATTGATGAAGCACAGATGAAACCAGATATGGATAACTACAAAGCTATTGTATTTGGAAAATCTGGGGACTTGCAATTTACCCAGTCAGAGTTCTATTGTATTTCTTTAATGGAATGTAGCCTCCCCACCATTGTTAAACAAAAAGTAGTTATTGTTGAGATCAGGGGTAGAAATTTCAAAGTCAAAAAGTTATTTGTGTTAATATTACATAGGAAATTTGCTCATCCATCTTGTAAAAGGTTAAACATTTCAGTAAAGGATACAGGATTAAGGAATGGGCAGTACCGTAAACTCTCAGAAGTGGCAAATGGTAAATGTGAGATTTATAAGAAATATCGAAGGAGGCTCACAGCCAATAGCCCTCAACAAGAAAGTTCAATGAAGTAGTGGCTATGGATTTAAAAATACAGGATAAAGAAACAAAATTAATAATACATAGTGAAAATAGGAAAATAACTGTAAATGAGCAGATGGAAAAGTAACTGGGGACTGGACTTAGACCAACAAAAATTCGCATTGATGATTGGGAAGGAAATAATTATGTTAATTTAGAGGTGTGCATAGTAATTATGAATACTGTAGCAGAAAGCCCATTTAGTGTGTATGTGAAAGGAATCATGCAGCATTAAAAGAACTGGTTTACACAATTTTTGGAGATCAGTCAAACTGTAAATTATCTCCAGTATATGGGCTGTACGTGCTCGGAATTTGTTGCAAATGCTTGGAGGAAACAGACTAAATCAATTTGTTTTTGGTAGGGATCCTAAAGTTCCATCAACAGTAAGTGATCAGCTCAGTTTTGGGAAGGTCTACAATTAGTTTGACTTTTTCAAGCATTTGAATGTCCTGCATAAAAGTGGAATGAAGATAGCAAGAACTGCAGAAGCTGGAGTCAGAGTCAACACAGTGTGGAGCTGGAGGAACACAGCAGGTTGGGCAGCATTAGAGGAGTGGGAAAGTCGACGTTTTGGGTCAGGACCCTTCTTCAGAAATGGGGAGGGGGGAGGGGAAGGCAGCTGGGAAATAAATAGAGGGAATAGGGGTGGGGCTGGGGAAAGGTAGGTAGGATGGTGATAAGTGGATACAGGTAGGGGGTAGTGGGGATTTGGTCAGTGGGATGGGAGGGGCGGATAGGTGGGAGAGAAGATGAACAGGTCGTGTCAGGTCAAGGAGGCGGGGATGAGAGGGAGGGTTGGACATGGGATGAGGCCGTGGGTGGGGAGTTTTTAAAACTGGTGAACTCTATGTTCAAGCCATCGGGCTGTGGGCTCCTGAGGTGGAATATGAGGTGCTGCTCCTCCAGTTTGTGGGTAGTGTCATTGTGACACTGGGGGAGGCCCAGGATGGACATATCACCCAGGGAGTGGGAGAGGGAGTTAAAATGGTTGGCGACCGGAAGGTGTTGTCATTTTTCACGTACAGAGCACAAATGTTCTACAAAATGGGGCGGCACGGTGGCTCAGTGGTTAGCACTGCTGCCTCACAGCGCCAGGGACCCAGGTTCGATTCCACCCTCGGGCGACTGTCTTTGTGTGGAGTTTGCACGTTCTCCGCGTGTCTGTGTGTGTTTCCTCTGGGTGATCTAGTCTCCTCCCACAGTCCAAAAACATGCAGTTTAGGATGGATTGGCCATGCTAAATTGCCCAGAGTGCTCAGGGATGTGTAGATTAGGTGGCTTATAGGGGAATGTGTCCGGGTGGGATGCTCTGAGTGTCGGTGTGGACTTGTTGGGTCGAAGGGCCTGTTTCCACACTGTAGGGCTTCTATGATCTAAGTCTGCGCTTGGTCTCATCAATGTAGAGGAGGCCACATCAGGAGCAATGGATACAGTAGACCACACTGGCGAATGTACAGGTGAACCCCTGTCTCATATGAAAGGTTTGCTTTGGGCCTTGAATGGACATGGGGGGTGGTGGGGGAGGTGCAGGGGCAAGTGTAGCACTTCCTGCAGTTGCAGGTTAAGGTGCCGGGGTGAGGTGGGGTTAGTGGAGAGTGTGGAGTGACGAGGGAGTCGCGGAGAGAGCAGTCCTGACAAAAGGCAGATATGGGTGGGGAGGGAAATATCTCTTTGGTCGTGGGGTCGGATTGTAGGTGGCGGAAGTGGCGCAGAATGATACAGTGGATGCAAAGGTTAGTGGGGTGATATGTGAGGACCAGGGGGATCTGTATTTTTGTTGGGAGAGGGTCTTTGAGGACAGAAATGCAGAAAGTACAAGAGATACAGTTGAGGGCATTTTTGATAATCATTGTTTGTGATATACATAAATGATCTGGAGGAAGGTATAAATGGTCTGATTAGCAAGTTTGCAGATGACACTAAGATTGGTGGAGTAGCAGAGAGTGAAGGGGACTGTTGGAGAATGCAGCAGAATATAGATAGATTGGAGAGTTGAGTGGAGAAATGGCAGGTGGAGTTCAATCCAGGCAAATGCAAGGTGACGCATTTTGGAAGATTCAATTCAAGAGCGAACTATATGGTAAATGGAAAAGCCCTGGGGAAAATTGATGCATAGAGTGACCTGGGTGTTCAGGTCCATTGTACCCTGAAGGTGGCAACGCAGGTCAATAGAGTGGTCAAGAAGGCAAACGACATGCTTTCATTCATTGGACAGGGTATTGAGTACAAGAGTTGGCAGGTCATGTTACAGTTGTATAGGACTTTGGTTCGACCACATTTGGAATACTGCGTACAGTTCCGGTCGCCACATTACCAAAAGGATGTGGATGCTTTGGAGAGGGTGCAGAGGAGGTTCACCAGGATGTTGCCTGGTATGGAGGGCGCTAGCTATGAAAAGAGGTTGAGTAGATTAGGATTATTTACATTAGAAAGACGGAGGTTGAGGGGGGACCTGATTGAGGTCTACAAAATCATGAGAGGTATAGACAGGGTGGATAGCAAGAAGCTTTTTCCCAGAGTGGGGGACTCAATTACTAGGGGTCACGATTTCAAGGTGAGAGGGGAAAAGTTTAAGTGAGATATGTGTGGAAAGTTCTTTACACAGAGGGTGGTGGGTGCCTGGAACACGTTGCCAGCGGAGGTGGTAGAGGTGGGCACAATAGTGTCATTTAAGATGTATCTAGACAGATACATGAATGGGCAGGGAGCAGAGGGATACAGATCCTTGGAAAATAGCCGACAGGTTTAGATAGAGGATCTGGATCGGCGCAGGCTTGGAGGGCCGAAGGGCCTGTTCCTGTGCTGTAATTTTCTTTGTTCTTTGAGGGGTTAAGTTGCAGCCCTTGAAATACGGTCCTGGGCCTCCTCCAGTGCCATAATGACACCACACGCAAACTGGAAGAGCAACACCTCATATTGCTCCTTGGGAGGCTGCAGCCCAATGGCCTAAACATGGAATTCACCAGTTTTAAAATCTGCCCAATCCCGGCCTCATCCCATGTCCAACCCGTCCTCTCATCCTCGCCTCCTTGACCTGACACAACCTGGCCCTCTTCTCTCCCACCTATCTGCCCCACATTTCCTACTGACCAATCCCCACTTGTCACCATCCCACCCACCTTCCTCAGTCCTACCCCTTCTCTCTATTTATTTCTGAGCTCCCTTCCCCCCTACCTATTTCTGAAGAAGGGTCCCGACCAGAAATGTGAACTTTTCTGTTCCCCTGATGCTGCCTGGCCTGCTGTGCTCCTCCAGATTTGAAACAGTGCCTTGTTTTTGTCTGAACCTGGTCCACATAGTTGTCAATGAGGAGCTCAGGTAGTATTGTGAACTTTTCCACAGCTTTGTTTCAAAATCAACACTTTAGCATGGCAGTGTTACATATTAAATTGTATCAGTTTGCTGTTCAATTATGCAACTTATAGCAAATGACATTAACTGTAAACCTGCAAACAATGAACATAGAAACCAGCCATAGGCTCTGTTTTATTCCATTGTGTATCAATCATCTGGTGGTTTCAAGTCCTCACATCTGTTTCAGTCATTGAAAGAGGTGGGTGCAACATGCAGTTGCTATGTTAAAATTTCAACCAGAAACATTTCTCGTCATCTTGCAGTCTCTAGAATTTCATTCATCTTTCCGTATTCTGGCAGCTTTTTGGAGTAAGTGAACAATATAAGATGCTGCTGAAAACCCTGCAAGATTGAGAAAGAAGTGATCAATGCTTCATCATCATTAGGCGCTAACTTAAGTGGTCAGTCTTAATAAATCGCAACCATTTTTCCTTTAAAAGAGTCCTTTTAGAATTTGTTTTGTTGTTAGTTATTTTGTCATTTAACACAGATGTCCTCACACTGCAGGTTAGTATCCCATTGGTGTATCTATAAAGGAATTGGATATCAGAGATGTTCCAGATTCCTTAATGATAGTTCTGCTCAGTTTATGGTTTGTGAAATCTCAAACTATTTTTCAAATAAGAACATTTATATAGAATGTTTGCTCAGCATTCCAGCACTGTCTACCGTGGCCTGTGAATGTCTCATTTCTTTATTTTATCTCCCTGATCTCCATTGAAGCAGGATAGGCGCAGCTATAAAAGTTTGTGCTGTATAATTCTTACAACATTGAGCCAAGGTGTAGGGAATATATGTTTTTTCCTGTTTGACTATAAACTGGAAACGAACTCAGGCACTGCTTTACTGCTGAAATACCAGAGTTTTGCAACTTGAAGGTCAAGTGGGATTATGTGATGTATTTAAAACTCTACAAAGGCCATGTTTCTTTTAAAGCAGTGAGCTTGTTGTATTGTGTCATTGGATGCCTTTGAGTCAAGGGAAGACTGCTTGACAACAGCCTTTGGATAGCTCAAGCTACAGTTGGCAACAGACTAGCGGGAGCAATACAACCGGAACCATTCAGAGCTGCAAGCAGACAATTTCATTCACCCTCCTCTCTTTAAGACTGGAAAAACAAAAACAATTAAAGAAAATAATTTGAATACAAGAAGACAACCATCTCTCTAAAGACAACGCTACTTTGCCATTGCTAAAATCAAAGGAGTTGAGATAATAACCCATCCTTATGGTCTGGAATTTTGATGTATAGAAATTGTTTTCCCTATTTCTATATTTCCACCCATAACATGCCTCAAAATATGTGTCTGTATCAGTTGTGAATGTGTGTATGTATTTGTGGTTTTAAAGGGGAAGAGTTTAAGTTGTGTAATAGATTAGGTATTCTTTTTCTCTACCAGTTGTTAAAGAATAAATGTATTTATAATTGTACCATTCCTGTTAATGATGAAACCTAGTGGCACAATAGCTCAATGGTTAGCACCAAGCACCCAGGTTCAATTCTACCCTGGGGTGACTGCGCAAAATCTACACAGATATTCTCATGGGTTTCCTTCTTGTGCTGTGGTTTCTTCCCAAAGTCCAAAGATGTGCAAATTAGGTGGATTGGCCATGTTAAATTGCCCATAATTTCCAGGGATGTGCAGGTTAAGTGGATTAGCCATGGGAAATGCAGGGTTAAAGGAAAAGGGTGGGATGCTCTTTGGAGGGTTGGTGTGGACTTGTTGGGCCAAATGGCCTGCTTCCACATTGGAGGGATTCTATGAATTGTTTTGGTCCTGGCAAATTGGTCACCTTGGTTATTATACTTGGGAGCTTACAATTTATGTTGGCTTGAGAACAATAGGGCTCAATTGTTCACAGCCTTTTTCCAGTTAGGCGATGGCCCAAGGACAAGGTGTGAGTGGCATTTATGTAATGGTGGAATACACAGTGTTATTCCACACAGCTGGAAATCCTGGGGGACAGAACCCTTTCCTCAGTTCTGAGGTTGCGAGTGGAAATGTGTTTGGAAGTTGAAGAGGGGCCATATACCGTGGGTAAGGGGTAGTGCAGAGGGTGGTCACACCGATTGATGGGAGGAGGGTGGGTATAGTGTTGGGAGAAGAAGGAAAATGAAAAAAAACAGCCAATTGTGGAATGTTAACAAATTCCAGAACTTTTCTCTCTGAAGATGACTTGTGTGGTAGTCTGTTTTCCAATGACTGGAAATACCATTTTACTCAAAGATCCAAAGGGCCTGATTGAATCCCACTTATGTGTAAGTAAGTGAATAACCTTCCCTGATCTTGCCACTAGCTCAGTATCACCAAGAGGCCATTACATAGGCCTGCCTCTTCCCAAAGGCCTGAATCTGGCACTGGTGATCACTTTCTCATTTCCCTTTTAAGTTTTATTCCTTTCTTGTTAAATATTTTTGTTTCTTATTTGTCTTTTTTTCCAATCTTGTATGTTTGCTATTTTTCTTTGCTGTTGTGATTAATGTTGAAATTGTGCTCAGCTTTTGATGACGAGTGATCTTGGGTTTGGAGTTTCGCATCTCACTTTGTTTTTACATTTCTATCGGAGGGAAAGCCTGGCAGAGACTTTTCTGTTCCCCTTTGCTCTGTGCAAAGTTATCATGTAGGGTGGGTTGTCTGGAATGAGCTGCATACTCCTGTTACTGAGAACATTTCTGTGTAGGGCACTTGTTTGAGAGTAGTTGCCTATAGAAATAACTGATGGTCTGTGCAGAATGTACCGAGTATTATAACAGCAGTTGAAAATTGCTTTGTCAGCTTCAGTGGCTTTAAAGGTTGAAAATTGAGCTCGATTATATCTAGTTGTTTTGCTGTAACAAGGTGGCATTGTCATAAAAGCTATGCTTTCTAATTTAACAACAATGAGCCTTGTGGGAAATGTATGCAACAAAATTTATTTAATTGATAAAATTGTGATTTGTTTAGCCTCCAAAGCTAAGATAGTAGTTCCTGGTGAGTCATCCCTTAACATGTCAGCGATTTACGCTGTCTGTTAGATAAGAAATTGAATATGGGCGCTATTTATGCAGATGAGTCAAATTCCATTGTGTATGTAACAGAAGTGGGTAACACCCCATGTTTCACAGACTTCATAGCACAGCAGACTGATGACATTGTCAGTGGAATTTCCGCAAACTATAATTGGAACCAAAGACTTCAGCTACCATTTCTAGTTTTATGAATCTCGTGTTGTGTGCGGAAAGTTTACAAGCGCAGCTCAGTGCATTTTTAGCACCTCATTGTAAGCATTTGTGTTGAATGCGTGTTTGACAGTGCTCAATGTTCTGTTGGCTTAATAGAAGTCAACAGGGGCATAGTATACACTCAAAAAGGGTGCTTCTAGAATAAAGGCAATAATGTTTGGAAAGTGACAATCTGAACCCTTCTGCTCATTTGATACCTTTACCTTAGTTAGCAACACAGAGCAGCTTTATGTCCTTACTCAAGATCACACTTGACAGTAGGATGTAGTTCTATGGCACATGTCATGCTGCAGTGTGTTATTCAAGTGATCATTATATTCAGTTCTTGATGCTGAATAAATACAAGCTATTGTAGTATGCATGTGTCAACTGAATCTCACCCTACCTTTGTCTGTATTGTCCCAGGGACTCTGTTCAACTTTTGAATGAATGAATGATTTTATTGTCACATACAGTGAAAGATGTTTCGTCGCCACAACGAACGCCACTTTGGATTACAAAATGAATAGAAATAAATTACTTATATAGAGCTTCATCTTCTGTTCAATTGACAGAAAAATATTAAGGCAGAATAACAAAAAATAATATTCAACTTTACAGTCCTCCTTGTCAAGCATGACTCTAAGCTTCCTTAAAGCCTCCAGGGTTTCTGGAAAGTGTTCTGGTCTCTGGGCCATTATTCTGTGTCCAGCTGATGCCCCAGGAGTCTCTAACCATTCTTTTTCCCCAACCAGTACAAGACAAATTGCACATCCAACTGTGAGAGATAGTAAGAACTGCCGATGCTGGAGTCTGAGATAACAAGGTGTGGAGCTGGGAGAACACAGCAGGCCAGGCAACATCAGAGGAGCAGGAAAGCTGACGTTTCGGGTCCTGCCTGGGTGACTTTGTTTTACTTAGCACCAGCCATGAATCACTCCTGGGACCATTCAATTCTGTTTGGTTTAGGATTTGCTGAAATGATTTGCTGATTTATCAGGAGAGACCACAGGCCAAAAAAAAATAATGATAAACCATATTTATGGCTAAACCTATTAATCAAAGATCAATCAATGCAGTGCCATCTCCATATCAGTCTGTTCACTTGTTGAGCAGATTCATTGTGTTATGCTAACCTGCAAAATATGAAGTTAGCCAGCTGATACTGGAGACTCATGGAGTTGATTATGACACTCTGAAAACAACAGGAAAACAAATTGGTTCAAAATCTTCTGCCAAATTACCAGCGAGGATGAAAGCACCTTCCATTATTTATAATGCAAAAACTACTGCAATTGCAAATGTACCATTAAAGGTGGAAATTAGAAAGTTGCTGTTCAGATGCAGGGCTCACCATTAACATCTTAGCTGAGTTCCTCACTATTTGAAATGTATTGAGCAGAGAGAAACTCCTATATTTGCATAATAGAAGTGATGTTAACATTCTAAAGAAATAATCAAAACATTTTGAGTCTCTTTTAACTCCCTTCCTACAAACTTACATGAAATAATTTCTGTCAACCTCTCCTGATACTGAAATTAACTACTAAGGGTGTGGAGTCTCATCCCCTCATGTTTTAATTATTAGTAGAGATTTAAATGAATTATAAAACTGTGCCAAAGCTGAACCTCCCCTTTTTATGAAGTGAGATCCCTTTGCTTTTCACACCTGCTGTTCCTCAGATTTTGATGTTATGGCTCTGCCAGAGCATGTTCATCATGAAATTATTCCAGCTCCTTGATCTTTTCCTTTGCATCTTTAATAGAATGCAAATAAATTGTATCCAGGAAGCAGAAATATCTTGCCTGAAAGGAGGAGGTAAGCAAATGCTGCATATGGGTAATGGAGTGACAACAGAAGTTAAAGGTTTTTATTACTGCAGCTTATAAATAATCAGGTAAAGATAAAAACACAATGATCAAAATTTCTTTTCCCCAGTAGCATGAAATTGGACCAAAATAAATCACCAGCCCATTTCACACTGTGCCTGGTTTTTGTTTATGTTGACTGGAACAGAAACCCAAATCTGATGGGTTATTTAATGAGCTCCCAATTTTCTTTGAGCAAGGTGAAGACCAGTTTCATCCCCAACTGCTCTTTTCTCCCTACAAAAACAAAGTTGAAAAGCATAAAGTTGATCTCGAGTTGCTCATTTTTACGATGAATGTATATGAACAGCAATATATCAAAGCTTTTCGTTGTACACATCAGAACCAATGCAAGAATACCAAATTTCGAAGGGGACAACAATTATTGCTGGATGAGAAAAAAGTGCTGATTGGTTGATAATGGACTCTGATTGGTCAAGGCATTGTGCTGGAGAATGCAACAGGGAACTATTGTAGAGCTACATATAATCACACAGAAACCTGTCCTTTACAGGAAAAGGGAATATCTCCAGGCACTGTACCTTTCCTTCTAAATTAAACAAAAGCATAGGAATAATTGGTTCCTGGTGCATTCTCCATGGCAAAGTCTTGCCCAATCATAGAAAACTTGTTGATCACTGCACCTTTTCCTCAAGATGCTATACCCTTTGAAGTTCCGTGTTCTTCACGTGCCTTAATGAATATAAGATGAAAAGCTTTAACTGACTGTTAACCTGTGAACTTTTACCAAATGCAGAGGTTTTTTTTTAAACTTGTAGGATATGGGTGTCATTGGCTGGGCCCAGCATTTATTGCCCATCCCTAGTTGCCCCTTGAAAAGATGTTGGTGAGCTGCTTCCTTGAACCACTGCAGTCCATGTGCTGTAGATTGACCCACAATGCCCTTAGGGAGGGGATTCCAAGATTTTGACCCAGAGAAAGTTAGGGAACAACGATATATTTCCAAGTCAGGTTGGTGAGTGGCTTGGAGGGGAACTTGCAAATGGTGATGTTCCCATGTATCTGCTGCTCCTGTCCTTCTAGATAGAAGTGTTCATGAGTTTCGAAGGTGCTGTCTAAGGTTCTTTAGTGAATTCTGTAGAACATAGAGCATAGAACATTACAGCACAGTACAGGCCCTTCAGCCCTTGATGTTACGCCGACCTGTGAAACCAATCTGAAGCCCATCTAACCTAAACTATTCCATTATCATCCATATGTTTATCCAATGACCATTTAAATGCCCTTAAAGTTGGCGAGTCTACTACTTTTGCAGGCAGGGCATTCGACGCCCCTACTACTCTCTGAGTAAAGAACCTACCTCTGACATCTGTCGTATATCTATCACCCATCAATTTAAAGCTATGTCCCCTTGTGCTAGCCACCACCATCCGAGGAAAAAGGCTCTCGCTGTCCACTCTATCTAATCCTCTGATCATCTTGTATGTCTCTATTAAGTCACCTCTTAACCTTCTTCTCTCTAACGAAAACAGACTCAAGTCCCTCAGCCTTTCCTCATAAGACCTTCCCTCCATACCAGGCAACATCCTGGTAAATAGTTCATCTTGTAGGTGGTGCTACTGAGCGTCGGTGGTGGAGGGAGTGAATACTTGTGGATGTGGTGCCAATCAAGTGGGCTGCTTTGTCCTGGATGGTATCAAGTCTCTTGAGTGCTGTTGGAGCTGCACTCTTCTAGGGAAGGGGGAGTATTCCATCGCACTCCTAACTTGTGCCTTGTAGATGGTGGACAGGCTTTGGGGAATCAGGAGGTAAGTTATTTGCTACAGTATTTGTAGCTTCTGACCTACTCTTATAGCCATTACATTTATATGGTGAATGCAGTTGAGTGTCTGGTCAATGATAACCCCCAGGATGTTGAGATTTGGGGATTCAGAGATAGTCACATCATCGAATGTCAAGGAGTGGTGGTTGGATTGTCTCTTATTGGAGATGTTCATAGCCTGGCATTTGTGTAGTGTGAATGTTACTTGCCTATTGTCAGCCCAAGCCTGGGTATTGTCCAGGTCTTGCTGCATTTCTGTATCAGTATCTGTCTCAGATACTGCTTCAGTATCTGAGGAGTCACAAATGATTCTAAACATTGCACAATCATCAGCAAACATCATCTTACGTATGGTGCATTGTGTTTGTTTCTGAGCTGTCCTGAATGAATGACTTGCATAACTGAGGTTGCATCAGGAGAATGAGTCTGGGCTTTGGCTGCGATCTTAGCTCACACCGTTATTGCTGAGCCATCAGAAGAAATCACCTGTCCTGCAAAACATTTTGAAAAGATTTTAATTTATCATTTCTGTGGCATTTTGTTTCTAATTTTGGACTACCATTTGTTACTAACAGGTAAAGCGGCAAATACTATCCAGCCAGACGATGACTCCTTGGAATCTTTGCCTCAAAACCCTGTCAGAATTGCCTTCGTTTTGGTTGTTCATGGGAGAGCTTCGCGACAGCTGCGGCGCATGTTCAAGGCGATTTATCACAGAGATCACTACTATTACATTCATGTGGACAAGGTAGGCTTAAGAGCAGCCATGAAACTCTGTCCCTTTTCTTTCCATGATTTAAAAATCTAATGGGTATCTGTTAGTATAAAACAAAGGAGTTGGTATGCACTGCAAATATCACATTTTTAAAATGGTGATTATGCGTGAAGAGAATACACCATTTCCAAGCCTCATGATATGCCCCACTATTTTTTATGGTTTATCCATAAATCAACTATTTAGAATTTTTTGCTTGCCTGTCTTGCTGTCATATCTTAATGACGCACCAAAATGGTTTTAAGAATGATGCAAGTGTACAGGATTGATGTATATTGTGACACTGCGTTCAAACTGGGGAGGAACATTGACTGTGCTTGGAGAGCTCTGCTTAGTAGCGTTTGAATGCCAGTGATATTTTTAGCGTTGGAGAGGAGATTGTTTCACTGCTGATACTAAAGTGTGGGTACTTTACAAAACTTTCATTCTAGCACTTATACTTTTGGCTTTGCATTTGTTATAGATATTTTGTCTCTGAAGGTGATCATCCGCTTGCTAGTGTACTCGGTGTTAGTCTAATTCAGTTACAGACAGACAAACACACTTTTGGGTGGAATCTTGTGCACGTCCTGGGAGTAGGAAGCCAAGCAGGCAAAGGAACCTAATTGTGCAAAAGGCCAAAAACCATTTTCCAGACAGCGGCACGGAAGTTTGTAATTAAGCTCTCGGAACTTTAAAGACGTGTCAAGGTTCCCAACGGTGCACTTTGGGAAGCCTTTTTGCATGTCATGCATGCTCATTAAAGGCCAACTCAGCAAAAATTGAAATTCTCATCCCACTGAGGTCCTCTGAGCAATACGTGCCTTCTCTTTCTCAACTGTGTTGACGTTGTGGTACCATACTTACAAGACTTTGGCGTGATGGACACTGCTTCATTGCCTTTGGAAGAGCTTTGGGCCATGATGTTTGACATTGGGTCGTGATTATTTGAGTTGCGTGGGGGATGGAGAATGAGTGAGGGAGGGATATGAGCTTGGAGTAAAAAGGCTAGCTGAGGGTGGACATCTGTCTCGGGAGAGAAAGAGTTGAAGGGCCAGAACATTTAGCTGCAGGCGTCTACAGAAAGAGCCTGAGTGATGTTCTTGACTTACTGGTAATGATTGCCAGTCCATGTGTGCTTTAAATATGGTGACAGTACCTTCAACCCTGTAAGATAACAGCAGGGGTGTCTGCTTTCTCCAGCTCCTACCATAAGATGCACAGATTTCACAGAGAAAAGCCAGCATGCTTGCCCCAACAGACGTGATGCTCGCTTCTATACCCAGTGCTGTAATTGTACTCTAGAATGGAGTACTCTGTTTCTGTACACAAAAATGCAGTAAACATTTCTATTGGATGACTTGATTCGAAAATAATTTGTTCTCACTAACCCATGTCTTTTTTTAAAATTCCCTATTTTCAGCGATCAAACTATCTGCACCGGGATGTATTAGAGTTTGCCAGTCAGTATCCAAATGTGAGAGTCACACCTTGGCGAATGGCCACCATCTGGGGTGGAGCAAGTCTGCTGACCATGTACCTGCAGAGCATGCGGGATCTACTGGAGATGAAAGACTGGCCCTGGGACTTCTTCATCAATCTGAGTGCTGCTGACTACCCAATTAGGTATGGAAATGATTACAGATTCTGTCTGTGTGTGTACACACCTATATATGTTTGAAGGGTTAAGGGAACCTGACCATTGACGATCAGGCGGGGAGTGCCAATACTAACCAGTGCAATTATGCAGCATTTTCTAGTACCCAGAAGTGCTGGCCTGCATATTTAGGAGCGCTTTGGTATCATTTCCCCCAGCTCAGCTGAATTTACACTTTTTACATTGAGTGTTTAGAGGACAGGGTGGAATTATGCAATTGTATGTTGTTGCTAAATCTCCTCAGACGGCACCTTCCAAACACCCGACCACTTCCTTCTAGAAGGACAAGAGCAGTAGATACATGGGAACACCATCTCCTGCAAGTTCCCCTCCAAACCACTCACCGTCCTGAATTTGAAACCTATCACCGTTCTTTTAGTGTCACTGGGACAAAATCCTGTAATTCCCTCCATAACAGCACTATAGATGTACCTCCACAGCATTGAATATTTTTAAGGCTAAGTTAAATAAATTGTTATTTGACAAGTGTCAGGGGGGTGGTGGGAGTGATTGAAGAAATAACTGTTTAGAAAATGGTCTACATCTCTATTCTTCCTCCCAATGGGCATAACCTCCCACTTTACCACATTGTATCCCATCTGCCACTTCTTTGCCCACTCTGCCAGCCTGGTCAAGTGCTTCTGCAGCCTCCCTGCTTCCTCAACACTACTTATCTTTGTGTCATCTGCAAACATAGCAACAATGCCCTCAGTTCCTCTCTCCAGATTGTAAATGTGTAACATGTATAATTATGGTCCCAACTCTAACCCCTGCAGAGCTCCACTAATCACTGGCTGCCATTCTGTAAAAGATCCGTTTATCCCCACTCTCTGCTTTCTTCCGGTCAGCCAATCCTCTATCCATGCCAGTACCTTCTGTCAGTACCAGCCATGATCTCATTGAATGGTGGAACATCCTCAAAATGCTGAATGGGCTACTCCTGTTCCTATATTCCTAACTTGCTGTCAACTCATGGATCCTGGGAATGAGAAGAAAAACACATCTTCTGTGTTCAGTTTTTGCTGATACTTGGATTCAAAACTAGACTTAGGTTCTTAAAATAACTGCACGGAGGCCAGTATCCTGTCCCCAAGTCCCCCTTTATTTACTTGCATACAGTAGACTGGCTGTGGCCAGCCAGCTCGGAATCAGCCCCCTGAACTGAGGAGATTCTGAATCCGAGACAACAAGGTGCAGGGCTGGATGGACACAGCAGGCCAAGCAGCATCATAGGAGCAGAAAGGCTGACGTTTTGGGCCTAGACCCTTCATCAGAAAAATGA
>NC_063352.1:2301368-2329417 GCF_021869965.1 Rhincodon typus | reverse complement strand
ATCTCCTACCGACCAACCTCATCCCACCCCCTTGACCTGTCCGTCCTCCCTGGACTGACCTATCCCCTTCCTAACTCCCTACCTACACTCACCTTTCCTGGCCCCATCCCCGCCTCTTCGACCTGTTTGTTTCTTCTCCACCTATCCTCTCCTCTATCCCTCTTCTATCCGCCTCCCACTCTCTCCCTATTTATTTCAAAACCCCCTTCCCCTCCCCCTTTTCTGATGAAGGGTCGAGGCCCGAAACGTCAGCCTCTCTGCTCCTATGATGCTGCTTGGCCTGCTGTGTTCATCCAGCCCTGCACCTTGTTGTCTCGGATTCTCCAGCATCTGCAGTTCCTACTATCTCAGATTCTGAATCCCCTGTTTATACTGATTCTTCTCGCTTTTTTTAAATTCCCCTTTTCTTTTATTTTCCCCAGCTTCCATGTCATGTGAGTGTGAGCGCGCGTGAGTGTGAGTGCGCGTGTATGAGAGAGCGTGTGGGTGTGTGTGTAGGTGTAGAAGACAGTTGTGTAGTCAACTTTAGTGAATTCCACTACCTGGAAAAATCACCAATGTAGCCAGGGAACCTGTGAGAAGCAAAGCCCCAGTTTGGGCAATGCTTACATGTTCATTTTGGTCAGTCAGTTCCTCCTAATTGGCCTAGGTTAATGACCCCAATCAAGGATCTCATTGTCAATGAGATTCACTTCACTCCACATTACAGTTCTAAATTGTTAACTGGTTAAGCATGCTTGACAAACTCTTCAGCGACAAAATAATTCCCTCACATTTTGGTGATTTTCGAAACTGAAAGATCAACTAGATAGGCTGACTGTCCTGCCTCAGCTATATTCATCACTTTGTGTTATTCAATTCTACTGGATGTCAAGATGAATTATGCCTTTTTGTATAGGTAGGGTTATTTTAAAAAAAAACCATGAAAGGCTCCTGGCTGTTCTTCAAAGCTTGTGGCAGTTAATTCCAGAAAGTTCAATTTGTCCTCCTCAATATATAATTCATCTGCATTCTTGATTCCAGTTGATCAATCACTCACACATCAGACAGCTCACCTGCCCTCGTCTTAGCAAATGTGTCAGCATTAAAAGACCTATACATCATCCCTGAGACAGAGGTGCAGTTATTCAAAATAACTTCTGTGAGTCCAAATCAAAAAGGCAACTTTGAATAAATGATGCAGACCAAACTATTTTGCTCACATTGGTTTCACATGGCCTACAAACATGTTTGGGTCATTTTTGTTTTAAATTTGCTGTTGAAATATCTGAATGAAATTTTTTTTCCTAGGTAGGAATTCAGTCCCCACAACCAGTGCATTGAAACTAAAGGATCTCAATCAAAGTCACTGAAAACTAATTTAGTGTGACGCAGCACTTTGCATCATGGGTGATTTTCCAGCAGAAACCTCTACATTAAATCTCCAAGTTCATGCTGACTTAATAGCGCAGGTTAATAACTCTAGTACCTGCACCTATTGATTTTATCACCCTGCTCTCCTCAGGTTATCACAAGAAGCAAGTCATCACATTTATCTTGGCTGATTCTGACTGCGAAACCTGCTGGCTAGGGAGTAACAATCGTTAGCATTTAAAGGTTATTCAGTGTGATTGATTAAAAGCCATACTTTGTGTTTAGAATGGGCTTGACTTTATAAAATTGTTATCCGTTATAGTTCTGTTGTTCACAGGTGTTTATTGCTGAGCTTATTGCCATTAATGCCTCGGAGTGCTATTTATACAGAATAGAAAATTGATATGAAACCAAAGCTGTACAGCCTACTGTACAGTGCTTTCTTTTACAGTGTGGGCCCCTTCTTCTAAAGTTGCATCTCACAAAATGTTGAAAAATTGTGCCAGTTTTTTTTGTATCTGTGGCTGGGATGTGTCATTTCGAAAATTTCGCAGAACATTTTGACACAAAGCAGGAAAACCTCCTAATGTCATTTACCATAAAGAAGTATGTGGCTGTCACTGCTGCATGATTGCTGGGCTTCTCGTGCGTGGAAAATATCTGCTTGTTTATAATTTCTCATTCGCGGCTGTGGGTGTCACTGGCAGTGCTGACATTTGTTAACCACCTCCAATTGACCTTGAGAAGGTAGTGATGAGCTGTCATCTTGAAGTCCCTTTGGCAGTGCTCCAGCTAGAACTCTGGGTTTTGAGAACAATTTAAGATTGAGTTTTCAGAGTGGAACAAACTAATTGGTCCTGTAATGATAGTCATTCAAACCAAAGATCGCTCATTTCAATCTAAAAGTAAATATTCGACAGTCGTGTCAGAAGATCGTAGCCAGTATTTAAACTGCACTCAGTTAGTACTTTAATTGTTAAACCTCTGAATTCAATGTGTTTATGATAATAAACTCCACTCAAAAATCAGCAGGGTGCTCTTTCAAAACAGCTAACAGCTCAAAACAGCCTCAATTAATAAATCAACGCATAATATCTCTGTGCTAAAGCCAGGAATGGGTGAAATATTCTCCAAGACTTAGATATCTTTATCTTGGTCCCAACTTGCAGTCAACACAACATCTATCTTCACATCACTCAGTGGTGGGCTTTGTCTGTCCTCACCACGACTTCTATTTGTAATATTGAATGTTACGTAGCTGTGCTGTCATCTGTCCTGTCTGTCAACAGCTCCTGCCAAATATTGGCACCAAGCCTTCCAGCTGGACCTGTGGACTGACGCATAACTTAGTTTTCACACTTGTGGGATCTGACAGCTTCATTTCAAAACTGCTTTCCTGACTCTCACATTTACCTGCAACATCAACAAATGCTACTGAAAGGAAGGATGGAGTTGAAAATCTGAGTTTTCGTTTAAGGTGTTGGTCACAGGCAATTAAAAAGTGTGTTTTTCCATGATCTTATTAGGATAATCTATCATCTTTTCAAAGAATTAATTATTTTAATAAATCATCAAGCTTGCCATATATTGTAAAGGCAGTTTGTGAAACAACAAAATATCTAGATAAGCTTGAATAAAAGTTTATCACTGAATACCTTTTGAAAGGGTAGACTTAGTTACTCGCCATCATCACTGCAGTGTTAGTAAATATTGACATGTCTCAACACCACTATGATTTACACAAATTATCTTTCCAAACTTTCTTGCCTGACCTCAGTCTTTCTGTTTAACTATGCTAGCTTCAACCACACTAGGTACCAATTAACTCAACAGAAGTAGAGGTGTCAATAACCAGGGGACATAGATTTAAGGTAAGAGGCAGAACACTAAGGGTAGAATTGAAGAGATCATTTTTCATCCAGATAGTGGTGGGAGTCTAGAACTCACTGTCTGAAAGGGTGGTTGAGTCAGAAACTATCAACATTTAAGCAGTATATAGATATTCACTTGAGTTAATATAGCATCGGCCAAAAGCTGGAAATTAGGATTAATGTAATCAGGTATTTGTTGACTGTTGTGGAAATGTTGGGCTGAATGGCAGCCTTTTGTGCTGTAATGTCTGAATTTCGGTGCTAACACTACTCTGATACAACCAAGGATTGTGTATCCAGGTACCAGTGTTTTTGTTTCTGTGTGACCTGCAACTGGAGTCATTTGCATGTCATTTTCAGGATAACTATAATTAACTACAAACAACTATAATTTACAAATGGGAAGTTTTCATAGTGTGCTTTATGGCGAGATCTCAATGTACAGGCAGGGACCAGTATTCATAAATATTGATTTGCTATTACACTTTGACAGGAGCAAACTACAAAGTCTGTCAGGTTGATTACTACAATGTTTTTTTTTAAATCCTCACTAACCATGTCCATTTACAACAGTTCTACCTCTGATCACGCCAGGCTTTCTGTACTGGAACTCATGCTATGCACACAGAATGGATACATTATGTTGACCCCATTTAAGAAACTAATCATCAATTTTACTTCTTCATGACAGTGCCTTTGAGTGCTTACCATTAGCACTTGATGTGCCTTCTGTTATGGCTCAATGGAGCTTGATACAGAATCAAGAAAACCCACAGTACATTGTAATTGTGCCCTGAAGACAGTGACCCAGTTTTAATGACACTGGGCAATGTTTTGAAGTATAGTTTTCATTTTCAACACAGATGAATCAAAAAGCAATCTTTAGACATAATTTTTGCAGCATGTTTCTGATCTCTTTGGATGTGGTTGTTGTTTCATAAACTTGGGAAATGGACCCTCCAGGGTGACTTTATAATCTCCCATTGTACATTCACATGAATGGGCAGGGAGCAGAGGGATACAGATCCTTGGAAAATAGGCGACAGGTTTAGATAGAGGATCTGGATAGGCGCAGGCTTGGAGGGCCGAAGGGCCTGTTCCTGTGCTGTAATTTTCTTTGTTCTTTGTTTCTTTGTATTGGAGAACCTCTGACGAGAATGCCAAAAATCCCTGAGAATCAGAAATACCGCCTTCCATAAGCGTAATTTCTGATTTTCCCAGGAAGCGGGATTGTAGACATCCTGGGTTCAAAAATGGAAGCTGTCTCCATTTAAATTGGATTTTGGTATCCCTCCTGCCTGGAACCTGGAGTGTGTAAAGCAGATCAGGTGAAAGTAGGTCTATTTAAATGAATTTATTTCTAGCACATAGCCAGTGTTCTGCTTTGGAGAGATGAGGTATCCCTACGGATATGGTCTCGGAATCATCTTCTGGGGTAGGGGAACCAGGTGCTCTTGAGGAAGTTGGAGGAGAGGTCAGGTTTTGTTGGGAGGTGGTCAGAGATAGTGGATAAGAATGTGTCTAAAATTGTAAAAACCCACTGGAACGAGCAAAGATGTCAAACAACTTGGGATTTGAATGTTAGTTTTCTTAAGTGATTAGTTGAAGGAATTTAAATGTAAAAAACTTTTTTATTATCAATTCACTGTTTTTAAAACGGTGATATCTTCACATAACACAACTTTACTTTGTCAGCTTGCTTCCTGAGGTTTTCCTGGATAGATATTGAGGAGATTGGCATGAGGAAGGCAGGTTACAGGGTGGAAGCCATTGTTTGACATGTTGGCATAGAACCACCCTATCAGCCAGTACATTCCAAATCGGAATAACTCAATATGTTAGAAAAAAAATTCTTCCCTTCCTTCCCAATTCATGTACAAAATATTTTACATTTGTCCTCTGGTGATCAGACCACCTACAGGTGACGTCTATCTCTCTCGCCAGTTTCTCTTTCAAAACTTACCACTGCTTCTAATTCTCCTCTTCTCTATTCTAAAAATGAAGTCCCTCATCCTTGACACCATTTTTAATAAATTTCCAATGTACTCTCTCCAAAGTCATCAACCTTCAACTGCCTCCTGTTTTTGTCCAATGACTTGTATGTAGGTAATAAACATCACTTACCACAGTTGATGATCTCAAACCAGTGAGGCCTGTCATCTGGCGCTCCTTAAAATCCACATCTACAGGAAGGTAGCTGTAGTCTTCATAAGCAACACTTCTTACAACATAATGAGCTGGCGCACCTATACTACAAACAGCACATGTATTGTTTAAATTTATATTACACCCTGTATTAACCAGCGCATGATGAGCTTTTAAAAAAAATCACAGATGTAGGGAACTAAAGATTGGAATAAGAATCTGCAAAAATCAGGAATGAAAGCTGAATGAATTTCCATTACATTTGTATACCTTCTATTTAAATAGAGGCAATTGCAATAATGATATATGAGCAATTTTAGTTGTAAGATAAGGATATATATATACATTCAATATTGCACATGAAAAAGCAACCAGAAAATAGGAATTACAATTATAAAATAAAGGGGATATATATATTCAGAATATCACATGTAAAAGACCAACCAGAAAATAGGAAGAAACAGGGATTTATTTTCTGGGTAAAAACCTAAAGAATTGTGGATGCCGTAAGTCAGGAACAAAAACAGAAGTGGCTGGAAAAGCTCAGCAGGTCTGGCAGCATCTGTGAAGAAAAAAATCAGAGCTAATGTTTCTGGACCATCTGAGAGGGCACTCAGGCTGGGGGCAAGGGGTGTGTGAAAATTAATGTCTCATCTGAAAGGTGCAATGCAACACTTTCTCACTACTGCAGTGAAGTGTCAGCCTTAACTGTGTATTTGAGTCCCACAATCTTCTGACTTGAGCTATGCTATGGCTGCCAGGAGTCAGCACTGAATCTACCAGTAGTTTGGTGATGTGTATGGCATTACTCCTGAGCTCCTTTTTGGTAAAGGCCTCATTTCAGTCCTTTTAAAGACCTCAGAGAAGGTAAAGACCAAATGTTTTCAGGCTATCTTGTACCACTTTTCCATGCCAAACCACCAGACCAATAGGAAAGTGCCTTACTAAGGACGGTTTGAGATAAGACACTGTATAGCTCTATGGATGAAGATCATTCATCATAATTATTTAATCAAACACATCAGTGACAAGATGGTGAAGAAAAGCCACATGCCACTGCATTTTCAGTCAAAATTTGCAATGGATTTCAGGGGGGGAAAATATGTTACTTTGATTTTAATATAGCAGGAGAAGTCTGTTTAAACAAAAGCTATAATTGAAAGCACCAATTTGGAAAATGATAGATTGCGGGAGGGGGTGTTTTAAATCGCCATTGTTCCTTTCCTTTCCTTTGAGCAGTTTCATCTATTATTTGTAACAATCTTGGAGTTGGGAACAAGACTGCTCGATGACGAGGAAAAGTTAGAACTAGGAGGCCATGTGATAACCTACAGCAGGACCTCCAACTAGTGTCATTAACCCGATCTCCTGAATCAGCCTCACTCATAATTTATTTTTACAACTTAACACCCCTAACAAACACAGAATGTCCAATTGGAGACAAAGTTTTAACAGTGCAGCATAAGACCCTTCTTCATGTCTGTGCCACTGCACAAGCATCTCATCTTCCAGCACTGGGCCCAAAGCTGGGCTTTTCAGATCCTCGTCTCAATAATTCTTTAATGTCCTGAGGGTTCCTGCTTCTGCCACCTTTTAAGGCACGGAGTTCCAGATACTTTCTGGGTGAAAACTCTTTCACTCAACCCCCTTATAAACCTCCTGCTCTTTACCTTAAAACTCTGCCCCAGCCTTTTCTGTCATTGACCCCTCTACTGAAGGGAAAAGTTTATTCCTAACCACCCTAAGTATACCCCTCAGAACTTTGTACACCGGTTACCCACTTCTCTAAGGAGAACAACCCCAGCCTATTTAGTGTGTCTTCATTGCTGAATTGCTCCAGCCTAAATCTACCTTAAATAATTAGCTGCCGTGAACATTCAGGTTGAACTAGGCCCCTCTGTACAGCCTTTTTAAAACTTACCATTACTGGGCTGTTTGATTCACCTCACACTTCCCTTCCAATGCTTTTCTGCATGATTAATTTCTAAAATCCCAATAAAATTATGGAATCTGAACTGCCTTGACATTAAAGCCTGATTCCAGCATTGATTTAGACTTGTTTTATCTTGAGATCTTGATAGCAATTCAAATTTCTCTTTTCAAAGAAAATAAAGTTTAGCATAAACATTTTGTAGAAGTGAATTTATTTTAAAAATTACTCCGCGTGGTGCTTTGAGGCGGGCCTTTTAAGTCTACAAAGCAAAATTCAGAGCTGATCAGGTAACAGTTGTGGTTCCCTGATGGGCTACATGAATCAGATGAGGTGTATGTCATCTAAATGGGACACTTGTGTGTACTAAACTGTAAAAGGATAGGTTTGACTCTGGTTGTCATGCGTGATAGATACAGCAATCTTCACATAAAGTTCATTACTTTCTGCAGCTATTAACCTTAACAATTCATTACAGCCTTTAAAGCACAGGCATGCACAGCTCTCCATTCCGAACTGAATGCTGCAAATGTTGTCTGATATGGAATCCACACACTTGGAGGTTGCATGTTAATTTCCAGATATTTTGAAAATACCAGCTTGGGCAGATTATGCCGATGGATTTTAATGAAGTGCTGTTCGAGGATTCCATCATTCTCACTGCTCTCAGTGGCTGATGTAGAGACCCAGCAGACAGCTGTTCTGGAAGCTTTTTTTTTAAAAACAAGGAGGGATTTTCTGAGCCTCTGGCCCTGCAATAGTTGAAGTCATTCCATGTGGAAATATTACTAAAGTGCTCTTTGCAAATGGCCCTTCATCCGAGTGAGAGGGGGGATCTACTCGAGCAGCAAATGTGAAAATCTGCACAGCTTAGAATGCAAACTGTAAGTTTTCTTTGGCTATGAATGGAGTTGCTATGCGGAATGCTTGACAGCATGAGAAACATTTCAGTGAGCACAGGAGGGACCTAATATTGCTACAATACAGCAATGCATTGACACTGACAAGCAAATAGTTTGTACACAAATACTGCCCTGCATTCAGTTTGGTGAGTACGACGCAGTTCAGAATGAATTAGTTTCAGGATACAGAATACCCAGCCTGAGGTGATGCCTCAGATATCCACTGGCCGAAACTTTCTCTGTTTGAGACTGTGTTGGGAAGACCAGATAAGGGTCAACTAACCCTTGCTGCCAAAACAGCTTGTCAGATTGTGTGCTAATTCACTTCAGAATTGGCCACCAAGCTGCTTGGCCAAGCACAGGACTCAACTGTGGCATCCCAGCTGACCAAAAACTGCCAACAAATCCGAGGAAGCACCTTTCAGGTCCTAAAGACGGGCAATTGACGTCAGCTCCTTTTGGCGTAAAGGTAGATGTTCTTTCTCTTCTTATAAGGCGAGAGTCACAGGGATTGGGGAGGTTAAAAGGCCAGGGCAGGGAGCAGCTTTCTGTCCTTATACCCCGGATTGGGCCAAATAAAAGCCCCGGCCTTCATAGTTGCCCTGCTTACCCGTTCGGTAAACAAACCACTTTCCTCGCTGACTACTGCTGGAATGGAAGGTAATTATTAACTGAAATGGCTGTCAAATCTCTTTAATTGCTGGCAAATTGAAGAAGTTCCCATGAACCTTCCGGAACTTAGTTGATGAGAACCAGGTGAGTATCTTGCCGGGGTCAACTCGTCCAGTCACTTGGAGATAGCAAGAACTGCAGATGCTGGAGTCAGAGTCAACACAGTGCAGAGCTGAAGGAACACAGCAGGTCAGGCAGCATCACAGGAGCAAGAGAGTTGATGTTTTGGGCCTAGACCCTTCATCAGGGCCCAATGAAGGGTCCGGATCCGAAACGTCAGCTTTCCTGCTCCTGTGATGCTGCCTGATCTGCTGTGTTCCTCCAGCTCCACACTGTGTTGACTTGTCCAATTACTTACTTTTATAGCCACCTCTCCCACCATCTCCGGAAAGGAGAAATTGCACTCATTGATTTGTTTTTAGACTATTACAGAAGTTGTGTGACTCATGGTACCATGTGGTCAGAGAAGACTGTGTTTTTAATAAACATTATACGGAAGATAAAGTGAGAAAATACAGGATCAGCATTAGTTTTTTTCTGAAGAAGGGTCTAGGCCCAAAACGTCAGCCTTCCTGTTCCCCTAATGCTGCTTGGCCTGCTGTGTTCATCCAGCTCTACACCCTGTTATCTCAGCATTAGTTGTGACCAGGGGAACCAGTTCCAAGGAACACCTTGACTGGGGAACAATAGGGAGGGGTTGGTATTTTATTAAACCAGAGAGTGGGCTGGGGAATCTTGTTTCAATCTGAAATGTAATAGTGGGGAGTAGTGTGTTTGAAACCATATTAACATTGGGGGAGGGTGTTAAAATCAACTGAAGATTATCTTGATGAGACACAATATTAATATCTCTGCGTTGGCCAACTCACTTTCTTGTTGTCCAGGCTCAGTCTAGACACTCCAGTGATAAGTCTCTCGCAGACTGACCAGAAAAAGAGTGTCCGACAGAAAAAGATGCAAGACAGACAGACAAAACACGGACAGGTCCAATGAAATATGGGACAGATGTCCACCCTCATTGTGAAGTCTTGGGTAGAAATTGAGAATAGCAAACTTTTGTTTTTGTTTCCTTTAATTGTTCTGTCTGCAATCTGTATACACAGCTTCATTTCTGCCATTCACCCCTTAGGGTGGAGCATTTTAAAACCGCGTGATGCCTGCATTAAATTGCATGTACAGGATGAGCAAGCACATTAACTGCTCCTCTGTAAAGATCGCCAATGGAACTTCCACTATCCTAGTTCTTAGCTTTGATGAAAATTTAAGTGTGTAAGCCAGTTAGGTTTGTTTGAAGAATGAGGTAATATAAAATTACATTCTCAGAGGCCAAAGCTTTTGTGTTAACAAATGTGTGAGCCCTCTTCAACAATCAGCAACACTTAGAGAAAGACAAGAAAGAAAATCATTGTAAAACCAAAATGTGCTGATAATTAGAGACAACAAGGTGCAGGGCTGGATGAACACAGCAGGCCAAGCAGCATCATAGGAGCAGAGAGGCTGACGTTTCGGGCCTAGACCCTTCATCAGAAAAGGGGGAGGGGAAGGGGGTTCTGAAATAAATAGGGAGAGAGTGGGAGGCGGATAGAAGAGGGATAGAGGAGAGGATAGGTGGAGAGGAAACAAACAGGTCGAAGAGGCGGGGATGGAGCCAGTAAAGGTGAGTGTAGGTGGGGAGGTAGGGAGGGGATAGGTCAGTCCAGGGAGGACGGACAGGTCAAGGGGGCGGGATGAGGTTAGTAGGTAGGAGATGGGGGTGCGGCTTGAGGTGGGAGGAGGGGATAGGTGGGAGGAAGAACAGGTTAGGGAGGCGGGAACGAGCTGGACTGGTTTTGGGATGCGGTAGGGGGAGGGGAGATTTTGAAGCTTGTGAAATCCACATTGATACCATTGGGCTGCAGGGTTCCCAAGCGGAATATGAGTTGCTGTTCCTGCAACCTTCGGGTGGCATCGTTCTTAAGGCCCTCCGCTTCTTCCTGTCCCGCAGGCCCGACCAGTCCCCCTCCGCTGATACCCTCATCCGCTTAGCCGAACTCGTCCTCACACTCAACAACTTCTCTTTCAATTCCTCCCACTTCCTACAGACAAAGGGGGTAGCCATGGGTACCCGCATGGGCCCAAGCTACGCCTGCCTCTTTGTAGGTTACGTGGAACAATCCCTCTTCCGTACCTACACCGGCCCTAAACCCCACCTCTTCCTCTGTTACATTGATGACTGTATCAGCGCCGCCTCGTGCTCCCACGAGGAACTCGAACAGTTCATCCACTTCACTAACACCTTCCACCCCAACCTTAAGTTTACCTGGACCATCTCTAACACCTCTCTCCCCTTCCTGGACCTCTCTGTCTCCATATCGGGCAACCACCTAGAAACCGATATTCATTTCAAGCCCACCGACTCCCACAGCTACCTAGAATACTCCTCCTCCCACCCACCTTCCTGCAAAAATGCTATCCCCTATTCCCAATTCCTTCGCCTCCGCCGCATCTGCTCCCAGGATGAGGCATTCCACTCCCGTACATCTCAGTTGTCCTCGTTTTTCAAGGACCGTAACTTCCCCTCCTCGGTGGTCGAGAACGCCCTCAACCGTGTCTCCCACATCTCCCGCACCTCATCCCTCACACCCCGTCCACGCAATAAGAACCAAAAAAGAATCCCCCTCATCCTCACGTACCACCCCACCAACCTCCGGATCCAACGCATCATCCTCCGACACTTCCGCCATCTGCAATCCGACCCCACCACCAAAGACATCTTTCCCTCCCCACCCTTATCTGCTTTCCGGAGGGACCACTCTCTCCGTGACTCCCTTGTCCGCTCCACACTCCCCTCCAGCCCCACCACACCCGGCACTTTTCCCTGCAACCGCAGGAAGTGCTACACCTGCCCCCATACCTCCTCCCTCACCCCCATCCCAGGCCCCAAGAAGACTTTCCACATCAAGCAGATGTTCACCTGCACATCTGCCAATGTGGTATACTGCATCCGCTGTACCCGGTGTGGCTTCCTCTACATCGGGGAAACCAAGCGGAGGCTTGGGGACCGCTTTGCAGAACACCTACGCTCGGTTCGCAACAAACAACTGCACCTCCCAGTCGCGAACCATTTCAACTCCCCCTCCCATTCCTCAGATGACATGTCCATCCTGGGCCTCCTGCAGTGCCACAATGATGCCACCCGAAGGTTGCAGGAACAGCAACTCATATTCCGCTTGGGAACCCTGCAGCCCAATGGTATCAATGTGGATTTCACAAGCTTCAAAATCTCCCCTCCCCCTACCGCATCCCAAAACCAGTCCAGCTCGTTCCCGCCTCCCTAACCTGTTCTTCCTCCCACCTATCCCCTCCTCCCACCTCAAGCCGCACCCCCATCTCCTACCTACTAACCTCATCCCGCCCCCTTGACCTGTCCGTCCTCCCTGGACTGACCTATCCCCTTCCTAACTCCCTACCTGCACTCACCTTTACCGGCTCCATCCCCGCCTCTTCGACCTGTTTGTTTCCTCTCCACCTATCCTCTCCTCTATCCCTCTTCTATCCGCCTCCCACTCTCTCCCTATTTATTTCAAAACCCCCTTCCCCTCCCCCTTTTCTGATGAAGGGTCTAGGCCCGAAACGTCAGCCTCTCTGCTCCTATGATGCTGCTTGGCCTGCTGTGTTCATCCAGCCCTGCACCTTGTTGTCTCGGATTCTCCAGCATCTGCAGTTCCTACTATCTCTGTGCTGATAATTAGCTGAGAATGTGGCAGCCCCAGGTAGAATCTGATAGCCATGTGCAGCGTTTGCGTGCATTTATAGTGCAATCCTGAAGCTGGTGGGGTATTTCTAAACTAATCAACATGAAAGAGAAGAGGAGGCTTTTATGTAGCACTTTTCATGATCACTGGATGTCCTAAAGCATGTGATAATGAATGAAGTACATTCTGAAATAGGAAAAGTGGCTGCCAATTGGAGCACAACGCACTCCCCCAAACAATGATGTGGTAGTGGCCAGACAATCTCTCTCTTTAAAATGAGAGCTCAAGACACAGATAAAAACTCTGTGTTGCTCTTCAAAATGATACCATGGGTGCCTTTATTCTCCCCTTCATGCTGCCTCATCTTTGGAAAGACAGTACTTTGGACAATGAACCATATGTCAGCAATACAGTTGACCCATGGCCAAGGATATGGACCAGTTCTGGGTGAGAGCCACTGTAATGTGTCAGAAGCGAACAAGGTGTAGAGCTGGATGAACACAGCAGGCCAAGCAGCATCAGAGGAGCAGGAAAGCTGACGTTTCGAGCCTAGACCCTTCTTCAGAAATCTTTTTCTGTACCTCGGCTGGAATGGGAATCGAACACACACTGTTGACCTTATTCTGAACCGCATGCTAGTCACCTGAGTTAACCAGCTCCTCTGCATCTAATTTGTAATGCGTTTAAAAAAAAACCACTCGTGATTTTTAGACTCTCAGTTTAATTTTAACCCTAACCAAAAACAGAAATTGCTGGAAAAGCTCAGCAGGTCTGGCAGCATCTGTGAAGAGATATCAGTTTTGGGTTCGGTGGCCATTCCTCAGAGCCAGTTTAAATAACCTGTGTAAAAACATTCAAAGGATGTGGATACCACTGGCAAAGGCAACATGTATTGCCCATACCTAACTGCTCTTTAAGATGATGCTGAGCCATCTTCCTAATGACTGCAGTCATGGATTTGTTTATGTTTAATTTTAATTGTGTTGATGGCTCAGATACTCACATGAAAAGTGACATGATGTCTGAAGTCAGTGCAAAAGTTGTGCCGTGTATTTGTCCTTAAGATCTTGATTTTCCATTGAATAATTTACCCTTTTCTCCCTTTAGATTTTTACTAAGTATTTTTACGCGCTGCAACATAGCACTATTTGTGTTTCTCAATTTCTTTGTTCAAAGTTAACATCCTAATTTAATATACACATTGCAGGTTTGACAGGCAACAGGGCAATGTTGAATATGAAATTATACACCAGTATCTCTTTTAATGTCCAGGCTGCTGATATGATTTCTTATTCCTCACCTACAAATTATTTCTTGATAAATTTGCAACACTTGTGGTGTACTGTTCACCTTCATTGTAAAGCATCACTATGCATCAGCAGCCTGGATTATAATGGCTGTCAGCCTACACATCCTGGAGAAAATTGAATACAAGAGGCCCATTATTTTCTCAGTATATGTGTATATATCATTCTATATATTCTAAAAATAATAGATGCCCTGGAGTTATTTTGAAACTATAATCATCATTATTTCCTTGTAAAGATCCATTATTCTATACACAGCAGAAGATGGGTGTTTAATAAGCAGATTGATGTGGGTGGGATGGTGGGTAACATTTACTGGAGAAGCTCATTGATGTTTGCAGCTCACGTTGGTGCACATTTCCTGGGGTATTATCACACAAGTCTCCCATAACAACTGCATCACCCCTGTGTTACTGTCTTTGGTATCCTGACCCATTTGTTATCAGACCTCCACCCCATCCCACTTTAAATAGAAAAAGGAACATGCTCTGAACATCTAACTATTGTTGATTGTTGTAAAAACCCATTTGATTCACTGATGTCCTTTAGGGAAGGAAATTTGTCATCTTTACCTGATCTGGTCCACATGTGACTCCAGGCCCACAGCAATGTGGGTGACTCTTAATTGCCCTCTGGGCAATTAGGGACAGGCAATAAATGCTGGTCTGGCCAGCAACACCCTCATCCCGTGAACAAATGTGAAGTGGGAGTTGGGTCACACAGTAACAATGGATAGGGCCAAGGGTGCGATGGGGCCTCCAAGTGGTTTATCAAACAGATATTTGCCCTGTGATTCCCTCTAGCACACTGACTTTTCTGATGCAGCGCCCTTGGGCGTTTTAATCTCTCAAACTCAAACTGGCATATCTTCGTGAAATAGCTCATTTTCGAAAGGCCAGGGCAGGACCAGTTCACATGACAACCTAGGGATCGTGCAGTGGACAAGACTCAATGACAGACTGTTAAAGGGTGCAAACAATGAGGAAAAGAGGAGTGATTAGGAGAAATGGCTCGAGAGAGAAAATGGTGCAGACTTGATGAAGTGGATGGCCTGTTTCTGGGTTAGTAATGGATGGGATTTAATGTGCGATGGTCCCAGTGACTGATTGGGGAACTGGCAGAAAGCCTGCTTCATTCTTCTCAGAGGACAGGGGTGCAATTATCAGACATTCAGGTGCTCATATGCTATGTGCCTCCAATGTAATAAAACCCCTCCAGAAGGGGCAAAAGTTAGCCCTGAGAGTACAAACCAGTCAGACCGATAGCGCTCTGGCACTGGCAGCTCCACCTGGCATGATTATACCAGATTACTGCCAGCTTAGACTGGGAACTATCTTGAGGATCACCAGACAGAGATAAATGTAAGCAGGATGTGGGTTTGAGGGAAGGGTCACTGAAAAAGCAGTGGAGAATGTCAGAAGCAAGGGCATGTTTAGCATTCAGTGCCCCAGCGCCCCTTCCCAATGCCTGCTCTCTCTCAATTGGGCCTACCCAAAGATGCCCCATCCCCAAATCCCCCTCCATAAACAGAAAGTCATTAAATTGCACCCATTCTGTGGGTGAAACATTCCAAAGACCTGGATCACTGCTAGTGATTCACACAGTGCAGCAGTTCTTTGGAAAATTGCAAATATACTTTTCTTCTGTTACCAGTTGCATGAGAGAGCCTCTGAAATCTCGACTTTATGATTTCTACAGCTTTTCAGTTTGTTGCATTTCCTCACTTAGAAGTGCCATTCATGGCATAAATGCCATTTTTGTAATTTTGTGAATTGGCTTTCGCCAGGCAAAGGTTTTAAATTATAGATTAGTAATCCTTTTGATTGGCAAAACAAGCACAGAGAACCGAAGATCCAACTTGCGTTCTTGCGTTCAGGAGCTGGCACTTGTCAGAGGATTTGTACAACACAGGAAGTGTATTGCGAACAGGCTTGGAGGTTTTAGAGTTGCCTATAATGGCATTGTTAATATAAGTGGAATTTAAGTTGTGGTTGGGTTCTATCCCCTTCGAAAGCTCCTAAACCATTCAGTATTTTACTCTGATATGGAAAGACATATTGATATAAGGATATTATTTTAAGATCATATGTTGTTTCGATAATGAACCAGATGTCACTGGAAAAAGGTTATGATTTCTAGTTTCCTCACCTCTGAATTTCTGTTCTTAATTAACATCCTGTATGTTTGATATGCTCCCCGCTGATCTGAACTAATCTGTATTTTCTAATCTTTCAGCACCATGTATGCCATCAGTAATTTTTACAGGCTTAATTTGGTTTTAATGGTATTTTTGTATCTTTTTGAAAGAAATATAATTACTCTTCACATTTTAGTAGCATGAACCATTAATGAAGGAACAACCTGCTCCTGAAATGATCGGAACATAATTATCTCATAGATATACATAAAAAAGATAAAATAACAAACTGTTAATTAATATTATGTTTATTTTGTGCAAGGTACTTGACTTTCCCCAGTGTAGCTTTTCTTGTGATAAAATTTTTTTTTCGTCCCTTGAGATACTATTGTGTCTGTGTGTGTTTGTGTGTGAGTGTAAGTAATGCTTGTCTCTGCAATCCCAGCAATACATAAAACTAAAAGCCATCTCAAACAATTAAATAAAAGTTTTTTCTTTATTCATAGAATCCCTACAGTGTGGAAACAGGCCTCTCGGCCAAACAAGTCCACACCAACCCATCCCCCTATAAGCCACACACCCCTGAACACTATGGGTAATTTAGTATGGCCAATCCACCTAGCCTGCACATCTTTGGACTGTGGGAGGAAACCAGAGCACCCAAAGGAAACCCACACAGACATGGGGACAATGTGCAAACTCTGCACAGACAGTTGCCTGAGGCTGGAATCAAACCTGGGTCCCTGGCACTGTGAGGCTGCAGTGCTAACCACTGAACCACCGTGCCGTCCCATGATAGGTGGTTTTCATGTTTTCATTATTCACTTTAATCTAGTTTTACATCAGGGGACTCTCTAAACATCCTGCAACTGTGCTGTTATCAAACCAAGTAAGCAGTCACCTGAAGTATTCTCACAGACAGTAAAACAGAAAGTAAGCTGCATTTTATTTTACTCCTCATAAAATTGATCAAAAGATTTCAACATACAGAAGCTGCAGTATCAAATAAATTTTAGAATATCATATATTAAAGAGTAGTCTGGAATTTTTATTATAAGAGAAATGTTTTATGTCACGCAAATATAAATTACTTTCCCAGGGCTATGCAGGTTGTCTAATCATAGTTATTTCTTTGTCCATGACTGAAAGCCTGGCTGCATTTCAACATGTAATTTTTTTTAGGGTTATAACCGCGATACTATATAATAGAGGAAATAGTGATCAGTTCAGTGATTGCCATTTGTAGGAAATTCACGTCACGTGGATGAACCAGGGATCATCAATTACAGCTTCTGTATTTTCCCATTTAACTGCGAGTGTGGGGGCCAGACGTTATTGCTGGTCTTGTAGGGTGATATCAAATGCAGGCATGGTTTATGTTCATTTACAAATGCCTCCCAGCTGTATATGCCTGCATCTTAAAAAGATTGTTGCCTGTTTGTTTTCCTGACTGCTGCTAGGCTGTGCACCTGTACAGCTTACGTTGCCTGTACCTGTTCATTCAATGCAGTGGCACTGATGATCAAGGATGCTTAAAAATTGTTATGCGAGGGCAGAGAACAATTTTTTTTAAAAAATTTAACTTTAAATCAAGATGCATTATTAATTAAAATGTTTGTTTGTACTTGCTCCATAGGACTAATGATCAACTGGTGTCTTTCTTGTCAAGATACAAAGATATGAATTTTCTGAAGTCTCATGGCAGAGATAATGCAAGGTACTGTGCTGTTCATCTGTTAGCATTTATTGATGTAGATTCGAATGCATTTGACCTAGAATTGATTTTACATAACTGTAGCAGTGACTTAATCAAATTCGAGTCAGCAGCAATCACTAATGAGTTGCTATTACAACAAATACAAGCTGATATATTTCTCACAGCACAAAATGATGTGAGTTGAACGCTGAGATCATCCCCACATGTCAGCAATTCCTGCTAAATTCCATAAACCTTGGGTAGCAGTGCTCAGTAATTTTAAACTAGAAAAAAAATTGAAAGAAAATTCATGTTACAGTTTGAAGGTGATGTTTTCAGTGCCTGTTTTTGTTTAGCTTATGAAGTCCAGCTCAACCACCCTGCTAATAAAAGAAGAATGCATGATAACATTTGCTTTGTACTCGACCCATTGTGACCTTGGGTTTTAAACTGCTCATGCTGATTCCAGCAAAAGGATTCCAAATCAAAAATTAAATATAGACGCAGAAATGCATTTTTGACTCATTGGGTATGATTGAGTGTTGGTGTATTATCAGGAAAACATTTGAAGCTCGCGTGTAAAAAATGGCTGTGTTAAGCACCCTCAGACTTGTCTCTTTATGCTGTCCTCAGTCAATGCCTAGCACCCCGGTACTAAATTCAAAACTCTTATCACATTATATCTAATTACTACAGAGTACCAATCAACAAAGCAAATAGAAGGTGATCTACATGACCAAAATGGTTCATTTTTGATTGAAAGTCTTGATATCTGTTTTCATTGCTGCTGTGCTATTGGCTGTCTGCTCGTTATGAGATGATAATGATCTTTTGGCAATGTTTCTTGTGCAAAATCTCTGCATTAGCGTCAGTGTTAGTAGTCCTCGGAGATACTATGGGTATCTCATTATTGGATCTGTACTTTTTGGCTTGTTTTTTTTACTAGTCATTTTATTATGTAAATTGGGCATGTTCTTGCTGGAAGAAAGAAGGTTGAGAGAGTTGAAAGGATTGTATCCTTGAGGATTTGAATGGAACTCAACTTGCAACTTGCCTCGCCCAGAATATTTGAACCAGAGGACATGGTCTGCACATAAATAGGGGTCAATTTTAAAGGGAGGTAAATCTATATTTATCTATCCTTGGGTAAATACAAAGACATTTGTAAGTTTTCTCTTTGCATCTCTGGCAAGTGAAGGCTTCTATCTCTTTGATTTTACTCAGTGCACAAATTCCTGCTCTTGCCTGTCTCCCGCATTGTTGTTTGCGACTATCTGACTTAGATCACTTTCTAGAATCCTACACAAATTACTGCATGAAATGCCAGCATTTCTATACATATATGGGTATAGTATTCAGCTCACTCAGTAAAAGATAAATTAGATGCGTGGTGACCTGTGCGATGATTTTACTTTGATGCATGAACGAAGGATGGCACTGTTGCTAAAAGAAGCTGAACATAGCAATGTAGCCCAACAAAAGTATGCACCGTTATTCCACCTAAATCATCGAATGTCTTACAGCAGGATCACCTTGAAGATCCCTCCTTCTGTACCTTGCCCCTTACCCGTGATGTACTGACCCTCTGGTTGACCGCACCACCTGTTGTGTGTGTCTCTAATGAGAGAACAGCCTGTGGACCTCTGGGACTGTACTGACTTTCACTTCACTTTCACTTTAAATGGACCTGACTTTCAGTGAATTCTGCAGCAAACCTTTTTATGAGATTCCCTGAAACGCCTTTGATTTAATAGAGATGGTGGTAATGTCACTGGCCTAATATTCCAGACGCCCCAGCTGGGAATACGGGAAAGTATTCCACAACAGCACCCATTGGAGTTTAAAATTCAATCAATAAATCCATGGGGTTGGAAGTTAGTCCCAGTGATGGTGACCATGAAACTATATTGATTGTTGTTATTGCACTTTTTTGCCTGGGGCAGATCTGCTATGATCTTGTGAATGGTCCAATTCTCCTATTTCTTACATTCCTGGTCTGGCCTACATATGACTCCAGACCCACAGCCTACCATCGGCTTTCCAGTATATGTTACCAGTAGCCAGCCTGATAATTCAGAATAAATCACTATCTACCTACTGGATTGTTCTGTGTAATTGCACTCAAAATCATAGAATGTTAAAAATTTAAGGTTGTGGAACCTATCATTGCACGTTGCCTGTTGTGCAGCTCCACTTTTCCATGCTGGGACCCTTTCTGTTCCATTTCTTCCCAGCCTGCTGTCTGCAAATTCTGATGTGGACCGGACAGGTTTCCTGCTGTCAACTCCACCTACAGCTAGTTATCAGACAGTAAGTGCCACTGGGGCTCAGAATGTGGGAGAAGATTATTTTCTTCATTCTTTCATGGAATGTGGGAGTTGCTGACTTGACCAGTGTTTGAGGCTCATCTATAATTGCCCTTTGAGAAGGTAGTTGTCAGCCATCCTCTGCAGAGCGTTTGGTAAAGACAGACCTTCAGTGCTGATAGGGAGCAAGGTCCGGAATTTTGCCCAGGATGTTTTAGCACCTCATCTCCCTCCATCTTGTTTCCAATAGTTTGCTTTCTGGAGGCCTGGCTTCAGCTGAAGCACATGAATGCAACATTCTTCCCAAAACCTTCAGTCTCTTTTATTGCTGCTCCTGTCTCTGTCTACTATGTTCCCAATTTCTGCAGCACTGTTAGAGATTTCCTTTACTCAGAAGTGAATCAAATAACACTTGATCAACAGAAATGGGTTGAGGGTGGGGGGTATGGTCATAGTAGCTTAGAGGTGAAGAAGCATGCCTGCAGTATTAATTTCAAATGAAGAAGCAGGTTTACATTTTATATTAGCAAACAAAGTTAACAAGACATCATTCTATCAATACTTTGCTATCTTTGTTTAGAAACATAGAAATTAGGATTAGGTCATTCTGCCCTTTTAGCCTGCCCCACCATTCAATACGATCATGGCTGATCATGCAATCTCAATATTCCATTCCCGCTTTCTCTCCATACCCCTTCATCCCTTTAGCTGCAAGGGCCATATCCAGCTCCCTCTTGAATATATCTAATGTATTAGCCCAACAGCTTCCTGTGGGAGAGAATTTCACAGGTTCACAACTTTTTGAGTGAAGAAATTCTTCCTCATATCGGTCCTGAATGGCTTACCCCTTATTCTTAGGCTGTGACCCCTAGTTCTGGACTTCCCGGATATCAGGAACATTCTTCCTGCATCTAGTCTGTCTGGTTCCATCAGGACTTTATATATTTCTATGATATTCCCCCTTCATTCCTGTAAATTCCAGTGAGTACAAGTGCGGTCGATCCAGTCTTTTTTCATGTCAGTCCTGCCATCCCGGGAATCAGTCTGGTGAACCCTCACTGGACTCCGCCAATAACAAGAATGTCCTTCCTCAGTCCAGGAGACCGAAACTGCACACAATACTCAAGGTGTGGCCTCACCAAGGCCCTGTATAACTGCAGCAAGACATTTTAGAAAATACGCTATGAGAGGGTTTCTGGTAAAGTGAGCTATATAATATTCAGGCAGTGCTATTTGACAGGGTTATTAACATTTGCCTATACTCCTAAATTTATTTTTTATGAGTTGAGAGATCCAAGGTGAACCTTTTTCTGCTTTTTAAGTTACCATGCACCTGGATTGTGTCAGATCCCTCAGGAATTACTTCATTTCCAAATGCTTCAAGACAAAGACAATGCCCAGGCTTGGGCTGAAAAGTGCCAAGTAACATTTGTGCCTCCCAAGTGCCAGGCTATACTGTCTCCAATAAGAGAGAATCTAACCGTCAGCACTTGACATTCAATGGCACTACTATTGCTGAATCCTCCACTGTCACAATCCTGACCAGAAACTCAACTGGACTCACCACATAAACACAGTGGCTACAAGAACAGGCCAGAAGCTGGGAATACTGCGGCAAGTAACTCACCTCCTGACTCCTCAAAGCCTGTCCACCATCTACAAGGCACAAGTCAGGAGTGTGATGGAATATTCCCCACTTGCCTGGATGGGGGAAGCTCCAACAACACTCAAGAAGCTTGACACCATCCAGGACAGAGCAGCCGTTTGATTGGCACCACATCCACAAGCATCCACTCCCTCCACCACCGACGCTCAGCAGTGTGTCCTATCTACAAGATGTACTGCAGAAATTCACCAAAGATCTCTAAACAGCACCTTCCTAACTAACAACCACTTCCATATAAGGACAAGGGCAGCAGATACATGGGAACTCCACTCACTGCAAGTTCCCCTCCAAGTCACTCACCATCCTGACTTGGAAATATATCACTGTTCCTTCACTGTGGCTGGTCAGAATCCTGGAATTCCCTCCCTAAGGGCATTGTGGGCCTACCTATAGCACATGGACTGCAGTGGTTCAAGAAGGCAGCTCACCACCACCTTCTCAAGGGGCAATTAGGGATGAGCAATACATGCTGGCCCAGTCAGTGACGCCTACGTCTCATGAGTGAATAAAACAAAAATTCAATATAACATTGAAGAAATAAATTTAAGGTTAATTTCAGTGCACTGAAGGAAAGTATAAAGAGATCCCAATGTGATGATGCTACTGCCTAAAGGAGTAGTATATAACCAGAGGCCATGGACTGAAAATAATTGATGAAAGAAAGGAAATGAGATATATTTTTGTGTCTGATAGTTAGAGTCAAGAATGCCCAGTATGCCCATGTGATGGAAACAGATTTCATCAAAACTTTGAAAAGCCAATTAGGCATGTACTTTTGAGAGACTAATTTACTAAGTTATGGGGAAACAGTCTGGCACAGGTACAACAGGTTAAATGGCTCCTGCAATGTTCTAAGGTTCTATGATTGTTTCGATGTGTTCTGTAAAATGGTATTGCTTAAAATCTGACAGTGCTTTAGAATGAGGAGCAGGAGCCCTAGGCTAGAAGCATCTTGTAAGTAATTTGAAATTTGACAGAAATGCAATTTAAACTCTTTGTCAGCTTCAGGAACCAGGGCTAGAAGAAAGGGAACAACATCGCAGACTCCATGGTTGGGAGTACCACCACATCTGTACCCATTGGATCTTCCAGGCCCAATCCAGATAAATGCTTCAGAGATACATTATTGCCCAGTACGTGGGTCATTACTGCCGTCTATTACATCAAATCTAGCTCTGGCATACAGAATCAGTAATAAGTAGATCCCACTTTGCCAGTAACGTGGCATTTTGAGTGCCAGATACCATTTCCTCCACTTATTTTGATGTTGAGGCATAAATTTTCTGTCAATCTACAGATGGGATAACTCCTTTCACAACCTGCAGATGAAATGCCAACAGCTCGCTAAGTGCTGATAACAAGCTAGAATTGGGATGTGTGTAGTCTGCTCTCTACATCTGAAAGATCAATTGATGCACAATCTTTCACAATCTTTGCTGGTGTGTATTCTCCTCATGTAACCTTATGGCTGGACTCAGGGCAAGACACTAACTGAACTGAAGCTAACAATACACTTGTGAGCAGTTATTTTGGCAAGTGTAATTCCCACACAATCAGACATTCTACCTATTTTATGGACACATTGTGTCACCTTTATGAAATAATAGACAGTGGCAATGCCTGCATTTGTTGCCTATCTCTAATTGCCCTTGGACTGAGTAGGTTGTTAGGCCATTTCAGAAACCACCCTCTTATTCTGGAGTCACATGTAGGCTAGATCACACAAGGGCAGCAGATTTCCTTCTTTGCAGAAAAGGACATGGTGAACCAGGTTTTAATTTTTTCTGAAGAAGGGTCCAGACCTGAAACGTCAGCTTTCCTGCTCCTCTGATGCTGCTTGGCCTGCTGTGTTCATCCAGCTCTACACCTTGTTACCTTTATTTTTTGATAAACATTTTGTGGCACTTGAGACCAGCTCCCAATTCCACGTTTTATTAATTGAGGTTAAGTTCCACCAGCTACCATGGTGGGATTTGAACCTGTATCGCCAGAGAGTTAACCTGGGCTTCTGTATTTTAACACCCATTGACATGGCTACGACAATAGCCGTTTCAAAATGGATTTCTTTTCTCTCATATCACTTTGAACACAATGACATGTAGATGTTCTGCCATCAGCTTATGTGGTTTATTTTTTGCATACGTGGGGGTCACTGCTTAGTGACATTCCTTTCTCTTACACTTCACCATTCATAGTGCTTCACCGTCATTGAAGTCTTTTTAAAATGTAGTCAATGCTGTATGTAAGAAAAACAAAGTCAATTTGCACACAGCAAACTCCCATAAATAGCAAGAAAGATGAAGCTACCATCTGTTTAGATATTAATTTAGTGATAACTGTAGGCCAGAGCACTAGGGGAATGCCTTGCTGTTCTTAAATATACACCATGGAACCTTTTATGTGCACCCAAGGGAGCAAATGGAGACCCTGTTTAACATTTCATCTTAAAGATGGCACTCTCTCACCAATTCACTAAGGTATCAACTGTAATTACATGTTCAAGTCTCTGCAGTAGAAATTGAACTGACAATCCTCCAACTTGGAGCTGAGAGCACCGCGACTGAACCATGGTTGTTTGATGAAATTTATTGCAAGACAATTTAACAAAGTCACGTGCCATGTCCTCATTGCTTATTTTTTGTAATACAGTAACACATGCAGACATGGGGAGTTACTGTCAGCCCCATTAACTTGGTTTTAATGAGCGAAATGCCCCTTGAAATCACAGCTACTTAGAAATTACAAGTAGGAACAACCTTCAAAGTGCCAAGTCTGTTTGTAAATAGAACTACCAGACATGCATGCTAGTGCAAGGAAGCACAAGATTAAAAAGAGACAGTTTCTTTACCCAGCACCTGCAGGAAGAGAGAAAAAAACCCATGATTGATCGAATTGAATCGGTTCCAGTTCATGGGTAGAAGATTTCTTGATTTCTGTGGACACTGAGTAAAGATGTTCCAATTCCACCAAAGACAGATGTACTCCAAAATGGGCAGTATTCCAACAGAAAGGGGAACTATGGGGCTCTGGGGTCTGCCTCTAGATTATTAGGTTAAACATCCCACTCCATCTCTGGACCCTGTGTCATGGTGAGCATTTGTGAGGAGGCTCGACAGTGAGAAATCATGGTGCTTGTGTTCTCAGCACTGGGAGCAGAGACGATATCCAGAGTGGGGATTGAGCAGCAAAGGCAAAAGGTGAGGGAAAGGGATTAAGAGTCCAGTGATTGGAACTCAAGTGAAGTGAGAGATGTGCAGCATTGAAGCAGCATCATCGAGAAAGAGGGCCATTGAAAGGTGGCCAGCCAGTACAAATGAAGAGGGAGATTGTTAATCTGAGAGCCATTAGGCTGACCCTTCGCTCGCCACATAATTCTGATTTAAAGCACTGTTAAGTGCAGAAAGATGAAAATTGTAGAAGCAATCATGCAAGTAAACCAGTTTACCTGGACTTCAAACCCCAAGTGCAATGTGTGAGTTGAGCTCTCCAAATCCAGCCCAAACTGTGCAAGTAGCTGGAGAAAGTGGGAGAAGCTAAAGCTAAGAGATTACATCCTCTCCAGCATGTCAGGTGATGGTCACAGCCATCTAGTCACACCACAGCTCTGCCAATATCTGTGGCTGCAGCATTTGGAGTAGGGGTAGGTGTAACAGAAGCCTATCAGGCATCAATTACCCTCAACCTCCAATTTGACAGAAACTCCTAAAGCCGTGACTCTACAGCAGCCTTTGAACCCTGTTTATTTTGCCAACAAAGCAGGTGCTGCGTGTCCCCTCTATGGAAAACAATCCCAGGATGGCAAAAAAACAAATTGGGGAAACCTGACAAAACTGAAAATAGACTTGGAGACAGTAAGAACTGCAGATGATGGAAGCTACAGTCAATAAATGTGGAGCTGCAAAAGCACAGCAAGTCAGACAGCATCCGAGGAGCAGGAAAGTCAACTTTTCAGGCCAAAATCCAATGAAGGGTTTTGACCTGAAACGTTGACTTTCCTGCTCTTCAGATGCTCTCTGACCAGCTGTGCTTTTCCAGCTCCACAAAACTGAAAATAGGGTTGACTCTGTGAACACAATCTCTGCTGTGTGAATAAAAGAGGACACTGGAGGAGATATAGCCAACTCTGGCATATTTGGTCCATCTGGTTTTCTTTGCCTGCAATGGCCATCTTGAAAGTATCAAGGACACCTGATGCAAGTCCCTTAGATGTGTCCAATTGGCAGGTTTCGCTGAAAGATGAGACTTTGATATGCTGCAGTCCAGCACAGTTGATAAATTTCCCACAGTCTGTTTCCCGTTATGTCACATTGGTTATGCTGTGCGGTGCCTTGAACTGATCCAGGAGAGAGTCCAGGTTGGGATTTAAAATGGTTACATTAACACAGCAGCACGAATATGCAGACTTGCTCATCCAGTGTACACAATGAAAATGCATGCATTAACAAGGTCTAAAAGATTCTGTCCATCTTGTTTTAATTTCCTGTTCATTCCATTAGGCTGTGCTATCTACTTGTTTTATGTGATTGCAAGATCATTAATATAGCAGTACAAGTACTGAACATCATATCATGGCAGCCAAGAGAGAACATTTCGAGGTGATTTGGGAAAAATAAAATCAAAGCTGCTGTGAATTTACAAGCTGGCATTCTCTGTTCTAATATTCTACAAATCTGCCTACATAAAAAGGATTTGTCGCACTGCTGTGATAATGCCTTAAGATATGCACATACCTCTTGTTTTAACACGTCATGGAGTCAATTTCGCATTAGCAATCAACAGTCTAAAAAGCTGAAGTGCCTGTTGAATATTAACCTGACTTTTTTGACGTTGAAGCTGTGTTATAATTTTCTGCTGATGGTTTTCAGATTGCTTAGCTGTGGTGGCAAACATATCGACAGGTGAGGAGTGGACTTTTAACTCCTGGGATGCATGAGGAGATAGTGAATTTCTCAAATCTGACCCCAACTCGGGTTTCTAGTTTTAATGGATACAGATGATTTGGATGTGAATATAGGAGGTATGGTTAATAAATTGGTTAGTAAATTGGTGGCGTCGTGAACAGCAAAGAAGGTTACCTCAGAGTACAATGGGACAATCAGATAGGCCAATGGGCTGAGGAGTGGCAGATGGAGTTTAATTTAGATAAATGTGAGGTGCTGCATTTTGGAAAGGCAAATCAGGACAGGATTTATACACTGAATGGCAAGGTCCTGGGGAGTGTTACTGAACAAAGAGACCTTGGAGTGCAGGTTCATAGTTCTTTGAAAGTGGAGTCGCAGGGAGACAGGATAGTAAAGACAGCCTTTGGTATACTTGCCTTTATTGGTCAGTGCATTGAGTATAGGAGTTGGGAGACCATGTTGTGGCTGTACAGGACATTGGTTCGGCCACTTTTGGAATACTGCGTGCTGTTCTGGTCTCCCTGCTAAAGGAAGGATGTTGTGGAATTTGAAGGAGTGCAAAAATGATTTACAAGAATGTTGCCAGGGTTGGAGGGTTTGAGCAATAGGAAAGGGGCTGAATAGGCTGGGGCTACTTTCCCTGGAGCGTCACAGTCTGAGGGGTGATATTACAGAGGTTTATAAAAGCATGAGGGGCATGGATAGGGTAAGTAGCCAAGGTCTTTTCCCCAGGGTGGGGAAGTCCAAAACTAGAGGGGCATAGGTTTAAGGTGAGAGAGGAAAGATATAAAAGGGATCTAAGGGGCAACTTTTTCACGCAGAGGGTGGTGCGTGTATGGAATGAGCTGCCAGAGGAAGTGGTGGAGGCTGGTACAATTACAGCATTTAAAAGACATTTGGATGGGTACATGAAGAATAGGAAAGGATTAGAGGAATATGGGCCAAATGCTGGCAAATGGGATTAGATTTCAGCTAGATAGTAGGAACTGCAGATGCTGGAGAATCCGAGACAACAAGGTGCAGGGCTGGATGAACACAGCAGGCCAAGCAGCATCATAGGAGCAGAAAGAATGACGTTTTGGGCCGAGACCCTTCATCAGAAAAGGGGGAGGGGAAGGGGGCTCTGAAATAAATAGGGAGAGAGTGGGAGGCGGATAGAAGAGGGATAGAGGAGAGGATAGGTGGAGAGGAAACAAACAGGTCGAAGAGGCGATGATGGAGCCAGTAAAGGTGAGTGTAGGTAGGGAGTTAGGAAGGGGATAGGTCAGTCCAGGGAGGACGGACAGGTCAAGGGGGCGGGATGAGGTTGGTCGGTAGGAGATGGAGGTGCGGCTTGAGGTGGGAGGAGGGGATAGGTGGGAAGAAGAACAGGTCAGGGAGGCGGGGACAAGCTGGACTGGTTTTGGGATGCGGTAGGGGGAGGGGAGAT
>NC_063352.1:2267195-2286368 GCF_021869965.1 Rhincodon typus | reverse complement strand
ACAGTGTGGAGCTGGAGGAACACAGCAGGCCTGGCAGCATCAGAGGAACAGGAAAGCTGATGTTTCGTGTCGGGACTCTTCTTCAGAAATCTGAAGAAGGGTCCCGACCTGAAACATCAGCTTTCCTGCTCCTCTCATGCTGCCTGGCCTGCTGTGTTCCTCTAGCTCCACACTGTTATTTCATGTCAGTTGGTGTTTCCTGGCCTCAGGAGATGAAAAGATGCAAGTACCATTAAAGCATTGCTTGTAGGTCAGGCTTCCTCCAGGCACCCATTAAACTAATACGTGCCCTCACTACCATCCACCAACACCAACTCCTACTTTGTGACCAGCAGTTGTCGTCCTCATTGATTGATCACTTTGTGACGGTACTCTTCACCTCCGACATCAACATGCTTTCCTCTGTTTTCTTTATTCATTCATGGGATGAGGGCGTCGCTGACCAGACAGCATTTATTACCCATCCCTAATTACCCAGAGGGCAGTTAAGAGTGAACCACATTGCTGTGGGTCTGGAGTCACATGTAGGCCAGATCAGGTAAGGATGGCAGTTTCCTTCCCTAAAGGGCATTAGTGAACTAGATGGGTTTTTCCGACAATTGACGATGGATTCATGGTCATCATTAGATTCTTAATTCCACATATTTATTGAATTCAGATTCCACCACCTGCCATGGTGGGATTCGAACCGAGGTCCCCAGAACATTATCTGGGTCTCTGGATTAACACTGCAGCCATAATGCCACTAGGCCATCAGCTCCCCTAATATTAAGTTTTCCTGATTTCCTTGTTCTCCAGGCTTCTCACATATCTATCAGGCTGTCTGTGGACAATAAACTGACAGATAAAAATCCAAAAGGATCCCTGTAATTCTTCTGCCTTTCCTGATTGCAACACAGCTCCCTGCTCTGGGCTATAACCCATGCCAATGTTCCTTAAACTTAATATTACATAATAGATATTAGTTTATATCAGCATTGAGTTCATTTGGATAATGTCTCCAGTGAACGTGGCATTTACAAACAGCCATGTGTCACTGTAGTAGAGCTTTAAGATGAACAGATAAAGTTGCTGTGATTCTAATTTCACATTGAGCAAGAGTCATCTCCTTAATTATACACTTGCTGATCTTTCATGGCTTTGGATACTTACTCAGTGATAATGATGACTGGAACGCGAGGTAATATTTTATTGGTTATGCATTTTTCTTTGGATTTTCTCACATTTATTGCAGACATGTATATGAAAAAAAATGATGAATTTTGCAGAATGGAGAATTGAATCATGAGTGAATCTGTGGAAATCTTTAGCACAGAGGGTTGTTTAAGGCTGAGTCATTAAATATATTTGAGGCTGAAATAGACAAATTTTTAATCAGTAATGGAATTGAGGATTATGGAAATATGGCACAAAAGTGAATTTGAGGATTATCGGATCAGCCATGATTTTATTGGTGAGAAGACTCAGTGGACTGAATGACCAACATCTGCTCCTATGTAGTATGGTCTTATAGTTCCAGAAATGATTTGGTCCTGCCTACCTTCCTCATTCAGTGAAATCTTTGTAGTTTCTGGTTGTCACTTAATTTTATGTAGATTGCAACAACAAATGTGAGAAAATTTGAAGCAAGAATATATAACCAACAAAATAACACCTCTTTTCCCAGTCATTATTATTATAAATTATTATCGTTATTATAAATATTCAGTGTTATGAAAGGTCAAACTTTTGGTGTGGTTTGTGTATATTTTGAGCATATGAGCTTTCTATGTCCTAATATTGCTGTTTGTCCAACATAGAAAGTGTAAGTTTCAGTTCTATGGAAGGGTCACCGGACCCGATACATTAACTCTGCTTTTTCTTTCACAGACGCCGCCAGACCTGCTGTGCTTTTCCAGCATATCTGTAATATCTGTTTTCCAAATGATCATATTTTATTTAAGAAGTTCATATTTTCCTAATGGAAAGGTAGAAAATAAGAGCAAGAATAGGCATTGAACATGATCATGAGTGATCCTCTCTCTCAATGATAGACTCCTGCTGTCTCCACATACCCCTTCATTAATTAGTGAACTGCATTTGTTCCTTATCTTCCCACACTTACCAGCAGTTTGTTTTTATTTCCATTCCAAAATACTACTCACATTTACAATTGCCAGAGGTATGTATCATGTCCCAGGACAATGCAATGATGCCATCTGCAGATGTGGCCAGGATAAGTTGTCAAACTCTCCTTTGTTGAGCAGCACCTGTCTGGGGAGATGGAGTAAGGCAGACTGTAGTTTCACCTGTTAATTCCAGGGACGTGTTTAGTGGTGGGGAGAGTGTAATTTTGACAGTTAGCCTGGTTTCTGCTTAATGTTCCAGTTTCTATCATCTATCAAAGTCACTCACACAGAAGCAAAGCAAGCTGCTGGTCAAAGGAGAGGTGTGCTGGTTTTCTGAAAAACTATTTTGTTGGAGTTTAGGATTGATTTCAAATACATCAAAGTTTATTATCTTTGGCTAGCAGCAAAAACACAGATTGTGCATCCTTAGAGAGCAAATCGTTTCTGCAGATGCTGATTAATTTGTGACCATGAGCTGGGTTTTTAACATTGAGATGGGAAGCTTGAGTGAAGATATTTCCCAACTTGGCAGATTCACCCCCCAACCCCCACCCACCCCCGTAAAAAGGTTGCCTTCTGCTATATTTTCCTTCCAGGGAGGGAGAAGTCAGGCTTACCATCTCTAGTGGCATTTGATTGGCGGCTTTTGGAAACAGAGCCAAGGCAGTCTGATTGCAAGGTCTTTGTACCAATTGTATTAAAAGTTTTATGTTTAGTCCTCTCGCCCTTGTCCCTCATTCACCTTCCCTGGCCCCATCTGTTTTCCATGGACCCCTGTATCACCCACGCCCTCTCACCAAGAACGCAGTACAAAACAATGAGTCGTATAAAATCAATGGTAAGTCTTGAAACACACTTAACAAAACAAACCATTTTGAAATCTTTGATAAATCTGTTGTCCTTACAATCCTTGCTCTTACCAAAGTGTCAATCAGATAGACCCCTTCTAGTACAGTAACAGATGTATATCTGATTTTATGTCACTTGATTTTGTCCAAATAGTCATGCGGCATTGAAAGAAAGAGTTCTAAGAAAGAATAACTTGCCACTCATAAACACATCAATCAAAATAAACCCTCTGATTCCATCTGTGAACTACATTCCATCTCATTTTTCTGCTGCATGTATCTCCATAGTCTGTGCGCAGCATTGGCTAATGGAATTACAAATCAATGTATCACATATTGATCAGCTTGTACAAATCCCCTGAGCGACTGTGCAGTACAGAGGATATATTGTCTGTGAAAACAGGCCTTTACTGAGCTAGGTTATTCATGAATGTGGAGATGAGCCAACCATTCATAGCAGGTCATCTCTGAACTGTATCAACAAAAACATACATTTGTTCCTCTGGCTGGCCTTAATATGAATGCTTGGCAGAGCTCCAAGATTCTATTCATGGAAAATAGTCATGTCTTTGAGATGATGGTGGATAGCAACTTGTGCATTATTGAGTGTCATAGCATCATAGAGTTATACAACATGGAACAGACTCTTTGGTCCAACTCGTCCATGCCAAGTAGATATCATAAAACTGACCTAGGCCCATTTGCCGGCATTTGGCCCATATCCCAGATGTCTCTTAAATGCTGTAATTGTACCAGCCTCCACCACTTGCTCTGGCAGCTCATTCCATACACGCACCACCCTCTGTGTGAAAATGTTGCCCCTTAGGCCTGTTTTATATCTTGCCCATCTCAACTTAACCCTATTCCCTCTGGTTTCGGACTCCCCTACCTGGGAAAAAGACCTTGTCTATTTACCCTATCCACGCTCCTCAGCATTTTATAAACCTATGTAAGGTCACCCCTCAGCCTCTGATGCTATTGGGACAAAAGCCCCTTCCTCTCCCTTCAGCTCGAACCCTCCTGTCGCAGTAATATTCTTGTAAATCTTTTCTGAATGCTTTCAAGTTTCACAACATCCTTCGTATAATAGGGAGAACAGAATCTAAAGCAGTATTCCAATAATGGCCTAACTAATGTCCTGTATAGCCGCAACATGACCTCCCAACTCCTATACTGAATGCACTGATTATTGAAGGCAAGCATGCTAAACACCTTCTTCACTACCCTGTCTACCTGTGACTCCACTTTCAAGGAACTACGAACCTACACTCAAAGGTCTCTTTATTTGGCAACACTCTCCAGGGCCCTACCATTAACTGCATAAGTCCTGCCCTGGTTTGCCTTGCCAAAATGCAACACTTCACACTAAATTAAACTTTATCTGCCATTCCTCAGCCCATTGGCCCCTCTGATTGTGGTTCTGTTGTACTCTGAGCAAACCTTCTTGGCTTTCCATTACATCACCAATTTTAGTATCATCTGCAAATTTACTAATCGTATCTCCTATATTCGCATCCAAAACAAGTGGAATCATACTGCCTTGGATGTAAAGTGCTTAACACAACAGTACAAGCCCCTGCGTTTGATTTTACAAGAAGAGTTACATATCTCTGTGAGGGGGAGAAAAACAGAAGTGTCACTTGGATCTTCAGTTAACTATACAATGATGTACCAATACCATAATGACCATATTATTATCTTGAAGTGAGGATCACAGGATTTCCCTTTTTATACAACCCAATATCAGATTAATTTGCTGTTAATGTGCCTTAAGTCTCAATTAATAGTTTTTAGAATTTTTCTGCTGGTATTTTATTTAAATGGTGAAAAATTGCAGAATGCTGCTGTGCAGATGGACCTGGGTGTCCTTGTGCATGAATCACAGAAGGTTGGTTTGCAGGTGCAGCAGGTAATTAAGAGGGTAAATGGAATATTGTCCTTCGTTGCTAGAGGGATGGAGTTTAAAAACAGGGAGGCAATGCTGCAGCTGTATAGGGTGCTGATGAGGCCACACCTGGAGTACTGTGTGCAGTTTTGGTCTCCTTACTTGAGAAAGGATGTACTGGCACTGGAGGGGGTGCAGAGGAGGTTCACTAGGTTGATTCCAAAGTTGAGAGGGTTGGCTTATGAGGAGACATTGAGCAAACTGGTATCTTATTCATTGGAATTTAGAAGAATGGGGGTTGGCAGGATCTTATAGAAACAAATAAAATTATGAAGGGAATAGATAAGATGGAAGCAGGGAGGATGTTTCCACTGGTGGGTGAAACCAGAACTAGGGGGCAAAGCCTCAAAATAAGGGGAAGCAGATTTACGATTGAATTGAGGAAGAATGTATTTACATAAAGAGTTGTGAATCTGTGGAATTCCCCACCCAGTGAAGTAGTTGAGACTAACTGGTTGAATGTTTCTAAGGCAAACAAAGAGAGATTTTTGAACAGTAAAGGAATTAAGGGTTATGGTGAGAGGGTGGGTAAGTGGAGCTGAGTCTGTGAAAAGATCAGCCATGATCTTATTAAATGGCGGGGCAGGCTCAGGGGGCCAGATGGCCTACTCCTGCTCCTAGTTCTTATGTTCTTATGTATTGCTCTCTTAATATTGAATTCCTGGGCTTGTCTTTTCCTTTTATATCTCACACAGCTTGAATGTACGTTTTATTTTTACTGTTGGTTGCGTTCTGTTTCCTCCCAGTAGTCTTTGTTTTGTACCAATTATGTTGCTCTGGAATACCGGACGATTAATAAAAGCTCACAGGGTGACAGGTAATTGGGTACATTTGGCTTACTCAAGTGAAAATATATGACTGTTTGGATTTAATCAAACTGTTCAAGTAAAACATTTCACATCCACTGGCCTTTCATTTAATTTTTAGGAGGGAGTGGGTACATTATTGCGGGTCACATACCGTGTAAATTGAGCATGGAATATGGATTATAACTGCATGAAAAGGTCAAGTTGATACTTTAAGCCAACTAATATGGTTTGATTGAATACCAGCTTTATCTTATGTATGCGTAATCCAAATTATATTAAATTCAGTATGACTGAGATTGATCAGAAGCTGGATTTACAGCTGTCTAACATCAATTCAGTCGACAGACATAGGGAAAAGGGGAGACCTGTTCTGTCATTAAAGACTGTAGTTAATGTGCAATCTAGCTCCATCTACCCCTGTTTTGTCCAGATACCTTAAATATTATTGTTAACCATATTCTATTAATTGTGCTTTTATTTGGGCTTCACACTGGCATGACGCAAACTAATTAAACTCTCTACTGATATCATTGTCTCGGATTCAGTAAAGATGACAAGTACAAAATGATGTATGGAGTTTGTGAAATGTTAAGTGTGGAGACAGATCATCTACATTAGCAGATTGTCACCTTCACCTATTATTTATTCATGATATAACCACTGGCAAATAATTGCAAATCTCCTGGTTTATTTAATTTTTTCAGTCTTCAAAAAATGTACTTCATCTCATCTTAAAACATGCAGGATGCATTGTGACAAAAACTTTGTGTTATGTCAGATGTTCACATTCAGCTGGACTTCTTCAAACCGTTAATATTTCATTGCCTTTCTAATCCAGTCCTTCTTCCACACGGTCCTGGAGAATAGTCATCTCTGTGAGACGATGGTGGATAACAACTTGCGAATTACCAACTGGAATCGGAAGCTTGGCTGTAAGTGCCAGTACAAACACATTGTGGATTGGTGCGGCTGCTCTCCCAATGACTTCAAGCCACAGGATTTCCACCGCTTCCAGGTAGCTTCAGTACTTGCTGATGAAGATGGCTACAACTGGGACTAACATTACTGTTACTGCCAATGATACTGCTATACCAAAAACAAATTGCATTCAGACATGAGGGCTGAGGCTGTACAACCATTCCAGTGAAGTCTCATCACATTATACACATGTTCACCAGACTAGCTGTCAATATTATTAATTATCAGTCCTCACCTCAGAACAAAGAAAAAGGAACAGGCCCTTCCGCCCTCCAAGCCTGTGCTGACACATTTTGCCCTTCCATACTAAAACTGTCTTCATTTACAGTACCCATATCCCTCTATTTCCTCCCTAGTCATGTATTTGTCCAGGTGCTTCTCGAGCGCTGCTATTGTGTCTGCTTCCACCACCTCCTCTGACAGCACGTTCCAGGCACTCACCACCCCTTGTGTGAAAATTTGACTCACACATTTCTTTTAAGCTCCAACCTCCCCATCCTGCCGCCCCACCCCCCACCCCCACACCTTGAACCTGTGTCCCCTAGTAATTGACCCCTCCACCCTGGGAAAAAGCCTCATAGTTTACACTCTATCCACACCATACACAAACTTATAAACTTCTATCAGGTCACCTCTCAACCTCCTGCGTACCAGTAAAAACAAACCCAGTCTATTCAACCTTTCTTCATAGCTAAAATCTGCCATTCCCGGCAACATCCTGGTGAACCTTTTCTGTACCCTCTCCAAAGCCACCACATCCTTCTGGTAGTGTGGTGACCAGAACTGTACACAATATTCCAAATGTGGCCTCACTAAAGTTCTATAAAGCTGCAGCATAACTTGTCTATCCTTATACTCAATGCCCCTTCCAATGAAGGCAAGCATGCGATAGGCCTTTTTTACTGCCTTATCTACCTGCGCTGCCACCTTCAGTGATCTGTGGACCTGCACACCCAGATCCCTCTGCATATCAATACTCCTAAGGGTTCTGCCATTCACTGTATAATTTCCATCTGATGCACCTTCCAAAATGCATCACTTCACATATGTCTGGATTAAACTCCATCTACAGTTTTTCTGCCAGTACCTCCAACTGATCTATATCCTGCTGTATCCTCTGAGAATCCTCCTTACCATCTGTAACTTCACCAATCTTTGTATCGTCTGCAAACTTACTTAATTAGACCAGCTACATTTGCCTCCAAATTATTTATGTAGACCATGAACAGCAGAGGTCCCAGCACTGATCCCTGTGGAACACCATCAGTCACAACCCTCCATTCTGAAAAACATCCTTCCATCACTACCCTCTGTCTTCCATGACTAATCCAGTTCTGTATCCATCTTGCCAGCTCACCCCGATACCACATGACTTCACCTTTTGTACCAGCATGTCATGAGGGACTTGTCAAAGGCTTTACTGAAGTCTGTGTAGACAACATCAACCACTTTTCCGTCATCAATAATCTTCAACACCCCCTCAAAAAACTCGATCAAGTTAGTGAGACACAACCTCTCCCGCACAAAACCATGCTGTCTATTGCTTCTGAATGCATATAGATCTTGTCCCTGAGAATCTTTTCCAATAATTTCCTTACCACTGATGTGAGGCTCACAGGTCTTAATTTCCAGGATTATCGCTACTACCCTTCTTAAATAATGGGACAACATTGGCTATTCTCCAGTCTTTTGGAGCCTCACCTGTGGCCAAGGACGATACAAAGACATGTGTCAATGATTGTTTTTGTTTTTGGAGGGTAAAAGCCGACAGGGATCAGTTTAATCTGTTGATTATTTGGATAGAAAGGGCTTGCAGAGTTATGGGGAAAAGGCCGAAGATTGACTGTAGGGAATAGAACAGGTGCAGGGAGGATTGGCTGAATGGCCTCTTTCTGTGCTGTAACAATTTCATGATTCTGTACAGCAAATGGAGGTGACACCATATTCACAAGCACTAAAGGAGGAAAGGGAAATTGGAGAGTGAGAACTGCAATTTTAAAGGAACGGGGATGAAACCTGATGCCACCTGGCATGGGAGGCTGAGGAGGGAGGTTGAGTTATCAAATTTTTAGTGAGAAGGGGAGTCAGGGAGCAAAGACTGGGCTTTTTGATGAGATGAGCTGAGAGGAATGGGGAAACAGATAGAATGTGAGCATTGCTGGCAAGGCCAGCATTTACGATCAAACCCTAATTGTTCTTGAGAATATGGTGAGGTACCACTTTGTGAACAACTCCAGTCTATGGGGTGTAGATACACCCATGGTGCTGATTATGAAGTGTTCTAAGATTTTGACCCAGTGACCCTGAAGGAACAGTGATATCGTTCCAAGTCAGGATGCCAAGTGGTTTGGACGGGGTCTTGCAGGGGCTGGTGTTCCCATGTATCTACTGCCCTTTTGCTGTAAGTGGAAGAGGTTACATGTTAGGAAGATGTTATCTATGGAGCATGTGGTTAAATTACTGCGATGTGTCTTGTAGATGGTGCACACTGCTGCCACTGTACATCGCTGTGGAAAGAGTAAATGTTTGAAGTGGTGGAATGGTAGATGGTGGGTAGATATCCTTCAGGGACAGAGCCAAAACCATCACCATTGTTTATAGATAGTAAGTGAAAATAATGCACTCTTTTCCATCCACACAGCAAACGGCAAGGCCAACGTTTTTTGCTCGGAAGTTTGAGGCTGCAGTTAACCAAGAGATCATTGGTCAGCTGGATTTCTACCTGTTTGGGAACTACCCAGCTGGCACAACAGCTCTGAAAGCATACTGGGAAAACGTATACGATGAGCCAGATGGTATCCACAGCATCAGTGACACATACCTGACCATGTATCACTCATTTGCTCGCCTAGGTCTAAAAAGAGCAGAGTCTTCCTGGCATTCCAAAGAGGAGAATAAGTGCAGGTGAGGGCGAAACTGCAATTCCTGCATATAACTTGTCAGAACTGTAGCCCTGCTGCAGTTATAGTATGCACACAACTGTGAAAATGGGGTGAGTGAAATAATTTTGCTGATGTAATGGGAGTTTAATAATTTTGACAGGGTTTCTCCCTCAGAAGTATGATTCTATTCCCCATAAAGCTATGCAATAAATTATGCTAATATTGCACCTTCCATAACCTCCAGCTCAGCCAATGAATTAACCTTTTAAGTGTAGTCACTGTAATAACATTGGGAATTACAGCAACCAGTTTGAGCACGGTGTGATCTCAGCAAAATGCAATGATGTAATTGAACACAATCTGCTTTATTAGAACCATAGTAAAATTATGGCTTAGAAAGAGGCCATTCAACCCATCGTTCTGTGCTGGCTGATAAAGGGAGACAAGGAAAATAGTCTGTCAATTTCATTCCACCTTTCAGCTCCTGCTCTGAAGCCTTGCAGGTTACAGACTCCCTGTAAGTAATAATGAGGGATAATCACTGAGGGATAAGTGTTGACCAAGACATCAGAACTCCCCTGTTGCTCTTTGATTAGTTCCATGGAATATTCTTTGGCCATTTGAGGGGCCAGTTGAAGCTTTGACTTAGAAGTGCATCCTTTTAGATGAGTTTTTAACAGTACAGCATTCCCTCAGTACTGGATTAAGGTGTTAGCTGAAATAATGTTCCTGTACCCTGTAGTAAGGCATGAACCCATTGAACCAATTTAGTAAAGTTCTTTGAGGATGTAACAAGCAGAATGGATAAGTGGTGTATTTGAATTTCCAAAAGGCATTCAGTAAAGTTATTGCAGAAGAAAACTTGTAGTGTCACAGCTAATGTACCAGAAGGCAGAGAGAATTGGCTAAATAAGATGAAATGGAATCTGGAAAAATTATTCATTTTCAGATTGGCCAACTGTTGCCACAGGGATCAATGCTGGAACCTCAACTATTTATGATTTATGTTAATGATTTGGGTGAAAGCACCAACTATGGTTCTGATGGGGAGGTGCTGGTGTTGGTCTGGGGTGGACAAGGTCAGAAATCACACGACACCAGGTCATAGTCCAACAAGTTTATTTGAAATCACAAGCTTTCGGAGCACTGCTGCTCCATCAGGTGACAAAGGAGCAGCGCTACAAAAGCATGTGATTTTGAATAAACCTGTTGGACTATAACCTGGTGTCATGTGCCTTCAAACTACAGTTCAGCCAAATTTGCTGCTGATTCAAGGATAAGAAGGAAAGCACATGAGTAGGGTGTAAAGAGTCTGCAAAGGGATATAAATAGGTTCAGTGCGGGGGAGAATTGGCACATGGTGTATAATGTGGGGAAATGTGAGATTGTTCACTTTGGCAGGAAGAATAGCATATTATTTAAGGAGAGAGAGACTACATAATGCTGCAGTACGAGAAGGATCTGGGTGTCCTTGTACATGAATCACAAAAAGTTAGTGTGCAGGTAAAGCAAGAGATTATGAAGATGAACGGAATGTGGTCTTAAGGATCTGGAATATCAATGTAAGCAAGTCTTTCTACAATTGTACAGGAAATTGGTGATACCGCGCCCCAAGTACTACATGGAGTTCTTACTTAAGAAGTGACATACTTACATTGGAAGCATTTCAGAGAAAATTGGGTAGGCTGCTTCCTGGGGATGAGGATCAATCTCAAATGGAGAGGTTGAGGAGGCTGGATCTATACTTATTGGAGTTTAGAAGAATGAGAGATGATCTCATTGAAACATAAATAGTTCTGAGGGGCTTTTACAAGGTGGATGCTGAGAGGGTGCTTCTTGTGGGACATTTTTTAGAGCTAGGGGCCACGCTTTCAAAATAAGAGGTCTCTCATTTAAGCCAAAGAGATAGTGAGGAATTTCTTCCGAGGGCCGTTTATGCTTGGAATTCTGTTCCCCCAGAGTAGTGGAGGCCAGCTTATTGAATATGTTCAACATTGGATGAAACAGTTTTCTGCTTGTCAAAGAAGTTGAGAGTTATATGAGGGTGCAGGCAGGGAAGGGATGTTAAGGCCATAATTAAATCAGCCATCATCTCGCTAAATGGCAGATCAAGTTCAAGTGGGGACAACTGAACTGCTCCTATTTCTCATCTTATGTAAGCCATCTTAACACACAGGCAACAGTACCAGGACCAAGTCAAGCTCACAGCCTAGTTAATGCTTCAAAAATAACCAAAGTACCATGGATACTGGAAATCAGAAAACACCAACAGAAACTGTTTGAAAACCTCAGCAGGTCTGACAGCATTTGTGTAGACAGAAACAGAGTTAACGTTTTGGGTCCAGTGAACCTTCTTCAGAGTTCTGCCACAGATGCTGCCAAACCTGCTGAGTTTTTCAAGCAATTTCTGTTTGTGTTAGTCATTGCTTCGACTGGCTTTGTGATACTGCTTGCTGCTTGTACTCTGGGTAACATTATTTTACATGCTTGATGTGGCACAATAGCTGTTCAGCCTGCAGCATTTTCCCATCTGCACCATTGTAGGTCTGCAGCAACATATGTAAAGCACCTCTGTACTAGATAACATAATTAACTTGTTTAAAGAAAATTGGGTTATTGAATTTCCTGGAATTCTCTAACTGCCTGTTTATGCTACTCTCTTTTTGTACTGATATGAAAGTGACCCTAATCCCATAAAAGTTGCTCCTGCCAACCTGCCAAAATCTCACCCATGCTTGGCATATTTGAGGTACAGCCAGCTGTATTTGCACAGCTTGTGCATCTCTGCCTATTTTGATTGGCTGTCCAAAAGCAGGGCAAAGTCATAACATCACTGAGTTCTAACAACACTCAGAATTCTGCATCTAGAAGTTTGGCAAACATTGTTTTTGTAGCTTTTGGTGGAAACTTGCATCCCTGTTCATAAATATTATTGAACAAAAGTCAGCATAAACAGAAATAGAGGACTGTTGTTGCACAGGTACCATCTCTACCTCTGGGCTCCATGATCCAGGATCAAGTCTCACTTGTCCTAGTGGTTTGTTGTAACACGTCCGAACAGGTTGATTAACGTAATCAAATCCCAGCCCTTCGTACATGACCAAATATTTCTGTTAGGTTAGAGATGGAAAGGGTAGCTCTTTGCATTGTGACATTGCCCTCAGTGCCTATACATCACTATATCCCAAATCTTACGTCAAAGATCAGTTCATACAAAGGTATATCCTTCACTAGCCTGACACCAAATTCATTCAAGGGAAGATGTTTACTCTGCAAGCAGGCTCTGAACTTGAAAGTTTACTTTAGCTTCCTCCATCAGCTTTCTCAGGTACTACATTCAAGGAGTAGATTTTGACCATGGGGTAGTTTTGGCAAATTGGAAGGGATTGGTTGACTGCAGGGAGAATGGGAAACACAATTGCTGGGCTAGGTTTGGGTGCTGAGTATTTAAATTTCTGAGATTCCCAAGAACAGGACACAGGAATGATTGAGTGATCTTTGGGAAGGTCTTGTAGGAGAGAAGGTGGAGATTCCAGGGCAGAAGAAGTTATAACTTACCTGGTTGGATATGTTTGACCTTCCTGGCCTCCAGATGGTGAGTTTTACACTAACCTTTGAAGGCTCTTCCATCTCTACACTTAATTTAGCCTGGGGTGGGGAAATGGGGGATTTGATGGCTTCTCCTTTCGAAACACAGTTAAAATAATAAAATTGATTCTGCAGTACCCCAATTTCTTGTCATATCTCAAACTGACAGTACATCCCAATGCTGCAACCATGAGTTAGTTACCCAGTTGCTTTATTGAGACCTGTGTAAACACTGAGTACACTTGTCTGTTTTCTCCACTGAAGCCAATCATTTCAATACCACCGTATAGATATCAAAGAACAAAGAACATATCAGGTAACCAAAGAAGTCCGGTACTGGAACGTTGTCTTGCCTGACTTTGAAGGAGGGGAAAATTCTAACTGAAGTGTTCTTCAATTGAAATGCAACCATCAAATACTTGAGAATAATCCCAACAGTGCTTTTAAAGTGAGCTTAAAGAAAAGTCCTGCAGAGACATGTGGAAATTGTTAAAATCATTTTCCTCTCCTTTCCGGTGCTAGAGTCTGGCATGTCTGTACTTGATACATGACATTCTGCAAAAATGATTAAGTGCCACCATTAGATAACAATGGCGTTGGTAAGGAGGACGGAGAAACAGCCTCATGCCATAATAATGCAAGTAGGTTGTGCTGTGGTAGAGAGCTCAATATGGCCAGCTCAATGGGGGAGAACTACTCAGGGACACACATACTGCACATACAGAGAGGCCTCATACAGGCTTAAAAGATCAACATTGTTGCAGGACAGCCTAAAATGTGGGGAGTCCTGCTCAACCAGACACAGCATTCTGCTGGAAGGATCAAAGTTCAGGTGCCCAATTACTGAGAAAAGAAATGCTCTAACAATAAATATTAACAAATGAATGTGCGCAGAACATGGACGATTTTTGGATCAGTTGTATCTATTTGAGAGTTGTACAGTTTTTTTTGTTTTTGTAGCAAGTTTCATTTTTAAGTAAATAGAGTGAGCTGATGGATTAATTGTAATGGCTGATCATGTTTTGCAGATTTATTTTGACGATTGTTTCAGATTGACAACAATAGATTTTTTTAACTCTGCCTAGTGACAATTAAATATTTGAGCAAATCAGTTTGGTAACTGAATACAAATTAATTAAATAATTCAGCCTCAATAACAAGGCCAACAATTTACAATGATACAGACTCACTGGGCTTAAAGCATCGCACATCCACGACATAAATGTATCAATATATGTATTTAATTTACAAAGGAGTAGTTATGAAAGAATTTGATTTGATGCTGCATTATTTGAGCAGAGGTCTTTGAAACTCCATCCTGGCACTTCATGGTTGAAATATTCTTCCTTTGTAAAGGTGAATAAAATGAGTTTTCTCTCAAGACATTAAAAACACAAAAATAATGAAGTAGCAAAAGTCAATTGGATTCTTTTTGGTACTCAAGCTCTCCAGGATAGTATTCAACTGGATTCTGAACACCCTTATTTTTTTCCCTTAATATCCATCCTGACACATTATTCAAACATTTATCACTTTACTTTTCAATAATTTAAATTTACATCCTACTTTCCTGGCTTTGAATTAAATTTCTTGCTTTCCTTTATCTGTCCCAATTAATATTTTATAAGAACTCCATGAGATCCCACCCAGGAATCCTTTTCCTAGACTATAGAGCTTAATTCTCTTGTATATTATTGTATTTGATATTTTAATTTCTCCTCTTTGTGCCCCCTGCAATACATATGTACATATTAATTGTTGGTTGAGCAATAAATCATGAAGGCACAACATAAATTAGGGATGCTTTTGTTCAAACTACATATTCCACTATTCTCTCTTTAAATTACTTTGCCATATTGCAGATATTAAAATTGATGAATGAGCTCAATATTACTCCAAAGTTCTTTTCTTTGTCATCTTGTGTTAATTACTATGCAATAGATAGAATTAAATTAAATACATCTGTCTGGCAAGCTACAATATTTTATGTGATCATTTACTGTCTCTCTGCCTAATTTCATAATCCTTCCCTTTCTAATTAAGCAGACCTTGTTTCTTAACCCTGCTTTCAGGTCCGTTATCTTTACTATTTTTCAGGTCATTACTATAAAAGGTACCGTTCCAGCTTGCCCTCAGGATTCTATTATTGTATCTGTCGTTGTTGTTAGGCTATTAGGTTGCATTAGACTTGTCATCGATCTTAAATATAGTTCCGATGATTGCCTGCCTCCATCTCCGGGAAATCTCACGTGTCCACTAATATCTTTTCCTCTGCTGTCGGCAGATATACATTTTGAAGGAGTCAATGAAAGAAATGCTAGAATAAATCCAATCTGTTGGTGTGTTTATCTCTGCTTTACCAGATTCAAAATCCTCTAGGATACCAGGCGTACAACAGAGATTTAGTGGCAAGTCCATGTTATCCTTTGTCATTAATGGTTGTTGAATAAATATAATTTACTATTTTAGCTTCAGTTTTTCCCACAGATTTATCTTTTAAATTCTAACTTGGTCTAATTACAAATTTGTCATTATGAACTAAATGAATACACTTGTAGTATGGTTACCTCATTGGACTTTCTGTACCATTAATACCATATTTTGCTTCATCTGATTCCTGTGTTCTTACCCCTCCTTTACCTCTGCGGATTTTCTGCCCTGGGCCTTCTCTTTTGTTGATTCCTCCTCTTTTACCCTGTAGGTTCTTTTCCTAGAGATAGTAGGAACTGCTGATGCTAGAGAATCTAAGACAACACAGTGTGGAGCTGGATGAACACAGCAGGCCAAGCAGCATCAGAGGAGCAGGAAAGCTGACGTTTTGGGTCTGGACCCTTCTTCAGAAAATTATTTTTTGTTCCTCTGATGCTGCTTGGCCTGCTGTGTTCATCCAGCTCTACACCTTGTTATCTCAGGTTCTCTTCCTTCCCCTTTTTTCCCTATAAGCCTTCTCACCTATGTCCTATTTCAGGTTACTTAACCTGCCAGGAACCTGGAGTACACCTCAATTCCCAATCCTGCTTTCAGTTTGCTTGTTAACAACTTAAACTGTTTAAATATTGTCTCTTTTCCTGGGGCTATCAGTTCAACCTGCTTCATTTTTAAATTATCCTGAACATGTCAGAATCCCCCTCTATATCTCCTTTTCTTGGCCACCTTTTCCTCCATCACATTGAATTCAGCCCTGTCTTCAGTGAGTTTTATTTCTATAAAACCTGTGTTTTTGTAATTTCTATAAATGGATCCAACACAAGTATTTTGCTGCATGGTTCTGATATGTCTTCCTCTTGGCTGGTACCGCATTAACAATATTCAAGGAATACACGGTTTCCAAACTTCTTATTTTTGACTTCTAAGAATGTGAATTAATGAGTAGAAGATAAAAGTAATGCAATGTTAGATAATGGCTTAGTGGTTATTATTGCTGGATTTTCTTCCAGAAACCCAGGGGACCTGGATTTGAATGTCACCACAGCAGATGGTGGGATTTGAATTCTGTTTTAAAAAAATAACAAAAGAATCTGGAATTAAGAGTCTAATGATGACCCTGAATTCATTGACATTGTCAGGAAAAAGCCCATCAGGTTCACTAATGTCCTTTTGGGAAGGAAACTGCCATCCTTACCTGGTCTGCTACATGTGACTCCAGACCCACAGCAATGTGGTTGACTCTTAACTGCCCAATTGCAATAAATGCTGGCCTAGCCAGCAACACCCTCATCCCGTGAATGAATAAAATTAAAATTCAGAATGGTAATAGAGATATGGAAGACTTTGTCCATCCCTCCCTAAAAGAGGATATATCCACTGAAAATTTACACAGTAAGATCAGTTGATATTTTTTTGTAGGCAACTGTACTAAGGGATGTTTAACCGAGGTGAGGAATTGAAGTTGAGAAACAGGTTAATCATGATCTAACCAAATGGTAAACCAAACTTTGTTGGACTGAATAGTCTATTGTGCTCCTGAAACACCATACACACAAGTAGGCCTTTAATAACAAGGTAAAGGTAAAGTCACCGTTGTCTTACCAGACCGTAGGGCTGCTGTCTTATTACAGAGAGACAACTGGTGGTGGTTTATCCTGAGGGTCACCATGCCTCAGGCAAGGAGAGGGGTTGAGAAGGAGGGTCCTTCATGGAAACCTCAGCCTGTGCAGCACCTACACATTAGATGTCAGTCTGCATCGCAAACCAACCAACTGAGCTAACCAATCCCCTACATAATACTTCTCTGGCAGCCAACATGTACCTAAGGGACCCTTTTCTCCTCTCCATTGGCTGACAGGGACCATTACAGCTAAATTATTTTATTCCTGCAGGAGCTGGACTTTGATGCTCCCTTTCTCTGAGCCCACTAACACCAGGGCCAATCTGGATTAATGTGGTCACTTTCAATTTTGATTTGTAAGAGTTCGGCTCATTGATGGCATCGTTCAGTGGCTTGGTGGCACAGTGGTTAGGACTGCTCATAGTGCCAGCCTCAGGGCAACTGTCTGTGTGGAGTTTGCACATTCTGCCCGTGTCTTGTATGGGTTTCCACCAAGTGCTCCGGTTTGCTCCAGCTGGGATAGGGTGGGGAGGGAGGGGGTTGGGATGGGTCTGGGTGGGACGCTCTTCAGAGGTTTTGTGCCGAATGGCCTCTTTCTGCAGTGTAGGGAATCTGTGACAATTCGGGGGCAATTTGATGGTGCACTGTTGTATAAACTTGTGCCATCAACAAGTTGGGTGGATTGTTATCACCATTCCCTTTTCTGTCTGGGTCTCCATGGCCCACGTGGTCAAGGAAAACCACTGGTAGTGTAATGAGAGGAGGTTTCTGTCTTAAATAAGACAGAGGCTATTGCATGATGGCAGACAGGTAAAGGTTACATAAGTTACTGAAACCACTGGGAGATCTAGGTTAACAGGGCTGTCCCTATCGAGATTGCAAGATGTTCCTCTTCACCCCCATCAAATCGATATGACACCAATCAAATTGGGTAAAAATTAATGTATTGTTCTGCATTAACCCTTTCAGTATCATTGCCTCATGTACATACACAACTAAAGGAAGCCTGTTGTGTTTTTTTTTAACAGGTGGAAATGATGTTTTGTTACTTTTAAACTAGGTTCTAACTATTCTAGTAAGTTGTTGATTTCAAGCTCTTGCAGACTGCACTTCTTTATCAGTTTAATTTAAAATCAAGAAGCGAGTTGGTACTGACATAACAGTGGGATCCTCAAAGCCCCAGCACTGGCACAGCCAGCACACTTTCATTTTATTAACTCAGACAAAGCTCTGGTTACCTGGAGGTTTTGACTTCAGATTTCCACCTTGTGTCTGTGCAAATCCTTTATCAATCGTGTACATTCTGCTGTATATGGCAAGCAGGTTGGTGTATGCAAATCAAAGCCTTAAAGGGATAGGCAGACTAGTTGCATAAGGAATGTTTCCACTGACTGTGGGGTCCAGAACCCGGGGGCACACTCTCAGAATAGAAAGCAAGCCATTCAGGACTGAGATGAGGGGGAGTCTGTTCAGAAGGTGTTGAATCTTTGGAATTCTCTACCTCAGAAGTCTGTAGATCCTCAGTTATTTGGTAAATTCATGACAAAAGCTGATAGATTTCTACCTACTAATGACAACAGGGATAATACAGCCAATATGATGTTGAGGTTGTTGATCAGCCATGTCCTGAAATAGTGGAGCAGACTCCTACTCTTTCTTTTATTTATAGAAATAAAACGTTAAACATCCATTCTGAAGAAGGGGTCACTTAACCCGCAACGTTAACTTAACTGTGCTTGTTCCACAGATGCTGCCAGACCTTTTTTAATGTACTCATTCACAGGATGTGGGCACAGATTTTCCAGTAATTTCTGCTGTGTTTCTGTTTTCGTTTATTTGGTCTTGCAGTTCCCTGTATCACTTCTGTAATCAAACCAGCATGTAATAATCCGGCAGAAATCAGTTTGAAGAAAACATTCATTCAAGATTTGTTTTAAAAATCCATCTCTAGGACTGTTTAAAATGAG
>NC_063352.1:2248294-2266795 GCF_021869965.1 Rhincodon typus | reverse complement strand
TGTGTTCTAAATGGCTTTCTCTGTGCCTTTTAAGTCTTTGTGGCTTAAATGCTCTTCCATGACTGCATCTGAAGAATACTCTAAACTATCCACTGGTCTTGTTCTTTCTCAGCTAACACTGTTCTCTCTGCTCCTGTTTCGTTCTAGATATTACGCTATGGGCAACCCAGTCTCGGTTCATCTCTATTTCTATACTGACCGGTTCCAAGGCTATCTGCTGAAACACCATGCCACAAATCTGGCCACCAGCAAACTGGAAACTCTTGAGACTTGGGTGATGCCAAGAAAAATGTTTAAAGTTTTGAATCCCACCAATGACTTTGCACGGCTACAGTTTGCAGAGGTAAACAACCAAAAATGAAGCTGAATTAAATTTTATTGTAATAAAGGAATTTGCTGTCTCAATTATAACTGCTACACCTGCAAAATTTTATAAAAATCTTTGATTTTATCACCCAGCATCCACCAATGCCATTTTGTGCTGAGTCACCATTGTGAGTGCTAAATAGGAGTAACTAAACAGCAGAGCCGGAATTTTGCAGAAGGGTCAGTGGGATCAGGAATCTGATGTCCTGCCCCCATTTCTAGCCAATTCCACACCATTTTCACTGGAAGGAGAAAAGAGGGAGTGCTCAGTTGCTTACTGTTTTTCTATTTCTTGATAAGAGTTTGCTTCTGTCCAACCTGGAGATCCCCTCTGGTTTCCAACACCTTACCAATTTACTTTAAACCCTCCTCATGTCACCATTTCACCATGAAGAAAATTGGGGATGCTGGGAATTGCGCCACAATCAGTCATTTATGCAGGCTCGCTGAAGTCTCCCCTGGTCCACGAGAATTCAGCTGATCTGAGAGCAGGCTCAATAGGACATTAATGGGGAGGCAATGGTGTAGTGGTATTGTGGATGGACTGTTAATCCAGAGACCCAAATAATGTTCTGGGGACCCAGATTCGAATCCTGCCACGGCAGATGGTAGAATTTGAATTCAATAAAAATATCTGGAATTAAGAATCTAATGATGACTATGAATCCATTGTTGATTCTCGGAAAAACCCATGTCCCTTTAGGGAGGGAAACTACCATCCTTTCCTGGTCTGGCCTACATGTGACTCCAGACCCACAGCAATGTGGTTGACTCTCAACTGTCCTCTGGGCAATTAGGGATGGGCAATAAATGCTGTTTAGCCAGCAACACCCTCATCCTGTGAATGAATTTTTAAAAATTGGAGGAACCAGAGGAAGCTATTTATCCACTTGAGACTGCTGCAACATTTAATTAGATCACAGCGAATTCCTTAACCTTGGTTTTATTTATTCTGGTCTCATAGCCGTTGATATCCTTGCCTAACAAAAATCTATTGATCTCTGTCTTGGAAAGGTCAGCTGACCCATCATCTATGGCCCTTTGGGAGGACAATACAACATGTCCACTATCCTTTGTGCAAAATGTGCTTCTCAATTTCACTGCAAAATAATCTAGTTCTAATATTCTTGCTAAGAATTCTTCTACAAGGATAATACATTTTGTGTATCTATCCTATCAGATTCCTTAATCATTTTAAATATATTAAGCTGTATAACTTCTAACTTGAATGGAATACAAGCTTAGTTTGTGCTAATTGTCCTCAAACTTTCAGCTTTTACATTATAATATGATTCTTGTGAATTGGAGCTGCACTCCTCCCAAAGCCAGTATAGCTTCACTAAGGATTGGTCACCCAAATTGACTGCAGTATCCAGATGGTGTCTGCCCAAGGCTTTTTGTGCCTGCAGCACCACTTCCTCACTTTGGAATTCCAAACTGTTGAGCTAAAAGCCAGCATTCCATTAACTTAATTACAGTTTTGAATTATGAACTCTGTCACTGAAAGAATGTGGACAGTTAAATTTTGCTATAGACTGGCTGTCAGCAGGACATGGCAGAATTTTAATTTACAGATCAAGTCTACTGTCTGTGGTAAACCCTTGTTTTTACTTGTACAGATAGCTTAGTGATATATTTAGTCTAAATAGGAGAATAGAAAATTTCACTTGTCTGATGATAAGAACAGAGCTTTTATCTGCTAAAGGCCATATTGTTTTTCATAGTCCCAAATGTGCACTCAGCGGTGTGCATCTGTCTGACTGGCAATCAAAGGTGATAGTTGTTACTTCAGTCAGTCACTGTTTCTAGGTACGATCACTGTTAAACCAAGTTATTTTCCTAACACATGATATAGTTCAGCATGAAAACCCACTTTCAGTTGGTGTTGTCTGTGCAGCTGCAGAGAGCTGCTGAGCAATAGCAGGGGAGAAATGCAGTCTTAGAACAGGAGCTTAGAATGACCTCCTTGCTGAATTACAAGACTGATGACAGAAACTCTTGTTTATGTTCATCAACAAAAAAACCTAGGTATGGCATTATAGAGCTATCTCTCTGGTAAGTCTCTAAGGCAAAGTAAGTCAGTTGTTAAGTTTATTCAGGACAACTGTCGCTTTCCTATAGAGAGACCATTTATTTGTGCCTTCTGACAAAAATGCTTTATTGAAACAGCAGCATCAATGACAGTAGGTGAAAGGAGAGAGCCCAGTGAGGTTTCACTCTACAATGATCTTTACAAAAGGCACTTTGGTGTAAGGCAGTCCCACTTATTGTTAGAATAGGCCAGTGATTATAGAGCATATGATCCATGAATGGATTGAAAATAAAACTCAATGCAGTTAACAGCAAAACGCTAGCTGCTGGGCTTCCCCCATTGAGACTCCTAGTGTACGCAGTCTCCTTTGAAACAAAATCAAGTGTTTGTTGTAAATATTGCATGGAGTGTTAGGAAAGATCTTGATCAACCTGCACCTCTAGCACAAGTGGAACTTGAACCTGGACTTTCTAGCTGAGAGGAATGGACACTACCATTGTACCACAAGAGTCCACTCAGAAAGAATCTTCGATACTATTGGACTTCCTCTGCCAGAGCCTGCTTTCAGTTTAGAAGATGAGCTAATCAAAACAGTTCTTCTTATTGTGATTCTTCTGATTAATTTTATTCCTGTTTCTATTGGATCATTTCTGGGCAATTCTTTATACTTCATAGCTGCTTTTATGAATTTTATTTTCAGATTGGCACAGAGTGGGATGCTAAGGAGAGAATTTTCCGAAACTATGGTGGCCTCATTGGGCCCATGGATGAGCCTATTGGCATGCAGAAGTGGGGCAAGGGCCCTAACGCCACAGTCACTGTCGTTTGGATCGATCCAATTAACGTCATTGCAGCTACGTATGATATTCAGATCGAGTCCAGTGCCGAGTTCACTCATTACAAACCTCCACTGAAACTGCCCCTGCGCCCAGGCCTCTGGACTGTCAAGATTCTGCACCACTGGACACCGGTGGCTGAGACAAAGTTTTTGGTGACTCCGCTGATGTTCTCAAACAGGCAGCCGATTGGAAAAGGTGAGACACATGCCGAGCTGTATTTTGAGAGAATAGCAGGAATGCATGGTGTTACAGCAAAACAGGTCCATTGCAGGGTTTATGTTCCACACAAGCATCCTACCACCTTATTGCACCGAATCCCATCTGCAAATGTGACTATTGCTTTCTCCCTCATGTAACTATCCAGCTTTTCCTAAACAAAAAGTCGATGCTATTCATCTCAATTACTGCATGTAATGTAGCAAGTAGGTTGATACTGATCACAAAGGACAAGTGTTACTGAAGGTGAGAAAGTGAATAGTGTCACAAACCACATATATACACACGCACACATACATATTTACATACACACACACGCACACATACACACACATGCACGCACATACACACGCACGTGCACACGCACACATGCACACACGCACACATATACACACACCCGCGCGCACACGCACACATACATACACGCACATAAACCCGTGCGCACACGCACACATACACATACGCACACACATACACACACCCGCACGCACACGCACACATACACACACGCACACACATACACGCACACACATACACGCACACACATGCGCACGCACGCGCGCACGCACGCACACACGCACACACACACACACCCTCCAGCTCGTAATCCACCGTGTGTATGGGTCTGTGGGCACTGCATGTGTGAAGCTGATCAGGAAGTGTGTTAAGCCATCCATCTGAGGAAGTCATCACAGCTGACTCAGGTTTTGATGCATACACATTGTCCAGCAGGGGTCGCCTCACAGCCACATGGGTATGTATCTCCTCTCTAACCCACAGGGACTAAGGATGGTGGTGATATTGCTAGTGGTTTTCTGATCTGTAATGCAAAGTTATCCTCAACTTTGTGTTACCTCTAGTGATGTCAGTTCGCAAGCTGACTTTTGTCTCAAACTGCAAGATATATTAAGATATCATCAGTTACTGTGTACCATTTCAAAGTGTTCCACACAGGAAAACAATCCAGTTATAAAACACCTTGGCAGCTTGAGAAGGATATGGCATAATTAGAAACATCACTTAAATCTTAGTTCATCATAGATATCACGGATTGGTGGGACCCACATAAACATACTGCTAACAAGCACTTTGTTTAACCCCATCTACGCGTGGAAATAGTCAATTTACTCATCACACGGCTAGCAATTAAATTCACTTCCTAAAATTATAGTCATTGGAGCTGTGGTAAACCAAAAGGATAGTTTGTTTTAAAAAGTACTTTTGAATCTTAACCAGTAAAATATATTCAAACAGTAAGATTATAAAATGCAAAAATACTCAGCAGGTTTGGGATCCCTGTGGGGTCAGAAACCAAGTTTATCTTGTTGAGGCATAAGGGGCCTTGCCCTTTTTGATTGAGAGACTGCTAGAGCCCCATGCTACCTCATTCGATAAACTCTTCCCACCTAATGCTGGTTGGTCCATTCCACTAGCTTCTCCCCATGTGGTTCTAACATTCAAATGGCTAGACTTAAAGCTTCTGCCTAGTTCTCCATGTGTTCCCTTAACCCCACCCACACTGTGCTGTTTATACCCAGTGAGAAGCAACTGCATGATATCATCATAAGGTTGTTCCATGGTCCTAAAGCCTGACTGCACCCAAACCACCATTACATCTGAACTGTTTCCTTATTCATGTTCAGGATTGTGGGAAACTCGAGGTCAGGTTTTGTGACTGGAAATTATAGGTCAAGTACAAAACACCAGCTAAAGTATGTCACACCATAATGTCCTAAAGAATCATGCCCACACATAACCCCCACACCCTCCTGCCCGTAATTCGCCATGTGTATGGGTCTTTGGGCACCTACAGTATGGAAGCAGGCCATTCAGCCCATTGAGTCCACAGCAACTCTCTGAAGGGCATCCCACCCCCTTACCCTATCCCCATATTCCTGGCATTTTCCACGGCTAAGTCACCTAGCCTGCACATCCCTGGACAGTCCACCCTAACCTGCACGTCTTTGGACTGCAGGAGGAAAACCACACAGACAGAGGGAGAACATGCAAATTCTACACAGACAGTCTTTTGAGGGTGGAATTGAACCTGGCTCCCTAGTGCTCTGAGGCAGCAATGCTAACCACTGAGCCACTGTGCCACACCTTAAAGGAAATGAAAATACCTAACAACCCTGAGTTCTGACCAAATTTCAATGAGATATACACCCATGTACCAAATGTAACCTGAAATAAATTCAGTAATTTATGGTATTTTTAATGTATCCAGTTTGAAGTGTTAGAATAAAAAGTGAACGATTTCTCTAAATAAATCATTAACAATCCGTATGAACAAGATCATTCTCAGTCTCGTGCCCTGCTACACAAACTGCATTATGAATGTGTATAATTCCTGCTGTTTGCAATACTGTGCATTGTGAAATAGGAGTATTTTTTAAAAAGGTGGCATCTTCATGTGCCAGTTGTAGGCAGGAATAGTAGAGGACTTGTCTGTCCTCGGTTAGTGTTCCTGAGGGGTAGACATCTCTCCAAAGAGAGAGTATAGCAAAGTACATTCTGATGGCCTTACTTAGCTGTTGTGGAAGAGAGTGGCATTAAAGTGACAGCAGGGATTTTAACACTCCTTCTGTACAGCTGTTTTAAAACCATCGTGCTAGAACAATTTGGAAACAGCAGGTCTGGAAGCTGGTCATCGATGCCCTCTTGATGTAAATGGGGGATTCAGGTCAGGACTATTGCTGGGAAATATGACCCTACTTGAGCACTGACATCAATAAAACTAGTGTGTTTATATATTAGAAAAAGAAACAGGTGAAACAATAGTTCAATGTGAGCGATTTAGACTGAGCTGCTCATTTGATTTAATCACTTTTGTTGTTTTCTCACTCTGGGCAGTTGAATCATTGAGTAAAAACATCACAAGTGCTTTTTGCAAGTGCTATTTATAATCTGTCCTGCCGTCTGTGATTGTTAAAGCTTTCCGCATTTATTCATTATCTGCTGCACGGTTGTCAATTTGAACCGGAAGGAAAACAGAGCCAATGTATTTGGCTCAGTCCTGTGATCATACCCACTGTACTATGTACAGTTACTTTGCCAGTGAATGTAGGTGAGAGAGAACAAACCAACACCCAACAGAAGTTAAACAGTGGTGAGCAGGTCAAAATTACGTGAAGCAACTATCAGTTACTTTTCAGTTTGAAAACCAAGATAAAGAATTAAAATTTATTGAATTGTCTCCCTTAAATTACACTCTCCCAATTAATAAAGAAATAATTTGTCGTGGGGATTGAAGGAATACTGCTGAGAACTGTAGCAACTAGAGCTAAGAATCTTGACTTTGGTTATAACAAGTGTGGATTAACTTTGCTCTCTGTTGTTCTCAGCTGAATAATCACTTTAATTGAAGGGCATTCTTTAATTCAAAAAAAAAATGAGTAACGTAATTTAAAGCAAGCTTTAGTTTTAAAACAGAAGATCACAGCACTAAAATAGAATTATCAGGAAATTTCAGTTTTAAAAAGCTGCTTTTAATGGGTTTGAAATGCTTGATCTCACTTGCAATTCTCTAGCTGTAAAGCCATGATGACTGGGAGATCCTGCTGTTTATTTTCCCTACCTCTCTTCTCACCACCATCTTACTGCATGTGGTGCAGCACCATCTGTTGAACACAAGCAGAGCTGTGCACTGCACAGGAGAAGAAAAACTCTACACAATTGAAAAAGGGTTAAGTTAGTCAAACTGTGAACATGAACACTTTGGAGATTACTGGCTCTTGAAATTCAACCAAGTATTCATAATGAGCTCAACTGTCAAAATAAACCATTAAGGCTGTAGACAATGGAATCAATTGAACCTGCAAGAACAGATGATTTGACTTTTCTCGAAGATACAGAAGATGGTTCAGAAAGTGAAGAATTCTAAAAGCAGGTGGCTGGTTTCTCTCAGTGCCCCATTTCGGGTAAGGCTCCCCCCTTGGTTCTCAACTCCACTTACGTGCCATCAGCTTTGTCCCCATAATGAAAAGGGCCACCTCCAGGAGAATTACAAGGGGAGGGGTGGAATTTGAATTCTCCAACCCCACGTTGGAGCCTGCAAGAGTGGGTGTGTTGCATGTGTACACCCTTATCCCATGCTGGCGAAAATCTGGACCAACCACCAGTTTTAGACTCTGCCCAACTCAGTATAAATCTGGGCTGGCATGAGGGAATATGGTGGAAGGCGAGCTGTGTAGTTTTTCTGAGAGTCAAAATACATTTACACCAAAATCAAGTTAGGGTAAAGTCTGAAGTACCAAGCTACAGGATATAAATTTTCATGTTTAATTTTATTTCCTCTAAAAGCTTTTGCAAGTGTGAAGATTTACACATACCAACTCAACTACACAAATGGTGCACTCACTTGAGAATTTAGGCCGTTTAATTACCTGGGATTTTTCCTTTCTGAGGTGAAGTGTTTAGCACCGGAGGTGACGATTGGTTGTAATTACTCTCCAGGTCCCTCTTTCCCCTCTTCCGAGACTTGTTGAATTGGTGAATTATGAAGTGCTTAATTTGCAAAAGGATAGAATAGCACTGGCAACAGAACAAGTGATGCTGTGTGTGCTTAAAGTGGGTGAGCTGTCAGTTATTAATGGTGATGAGATCGGTGAGGTAAAAAGCAAGACTGGGCAGTTTTTGACATTGAGACCTGCCCTGAGAGGTTATAGCTGAATGCTGAGACTGGGGGAGTTGTATTGAATTTATACCATTCTGGCTGCAATCAAATCCATTGACAACAAAATGAGCTTTGAATGTGTTTGCAGTTTCCATTCATCATCAGGAACATAACAAATAAAGTAAATGAAAAGTGTAATTGTTGACGGTCTCCATAGAAACTTGATGACATTTAAACACAAACTTCAAATGTGTAATCACACAAGCTAAACTTTATTGTTATATCTAGTTGAATGAAATGTGGCTGCAAATGAATAGGTGCAGTTGTGGACAAATACGTGAACAGGTGAAAGGTACTCAACTCAGCCTCATCTCAAACTCTTTACCATTGTATAAGTATAAAATCTAAATGCAAAGAAAGTGAACCAAGGTTGGCAGATTTTAAATATAGAAATTGAGAAATGATGTGCTATATTCAAAAAGAATCATTATTTACCAATGTGAAGTACGCTAGGTATTGTGTTTGTGTTTGCAGGTATTTCATTGAGCTTTCTTTCCTCTCTTCTTTTCCAGGAGAAACCCTCAAGTTACATAGTGGTCCGTCTAAGAATGCCTACATGGAACAGAGTTTCCAAGGCCTGAGGAATACCCTGAACATACACACTACTCCCAACCAAGTGGAACAGGCAAAACATAATGCAGCACTCACTGGCTCACAGCTGGAGGGCTGGGTAGATCCCATGGTCAACAGTTTGTGGTCAGCTGTGGATATCTGTGCCAGTGGCCCCACCTCTTGCCCGATCATGCAAACCTGCAGCCAAACAACCTGGAGTTCAGAGAGTCCAGACCCCAAATCAGAATTGGGGCCAGTCAAAGCGAATGGCCGTTTGAGGTAGCACCTAATGCACCCCTGAACCATCGTAAAAACACAAATTGCCAATCGGGTTTTCCCATTAGTTCTTAGCAACAGTTCCCGGATGTCTTCATAGAATTATGACAAAGCTAGGGCAGTGCATTTAAACTTGAAGATGTTGATTTTGACAGAGGTAAGCAGTGTTAGCTGTGCTGGTACTGTGAAAGAACAGATGTATTATCTTGTACTGCAGAAAGTCTAGAATGAAAATTTAGCACTCTATTTATTTAAACATTTTAGTCAGTGACTAATGAGTAGGAGCTGCTTTTGCAGCTTGGTTTATATATATATCCTATTACTAATCTGCCTTTATTAACAAAGGCCTGTGCCCAGACTTCCTACCACCTTTAACTGTATCTGATCTAAAACATATAGAGGGTCTCAAAGCTTCTGTCAACAGGACTATTTAAATTGAAATCAATAGTTACACCTGCTGTAAAAGAGAGAGTCAACTCTCCTAAATGGGTTGTAACGCACTTTGCTGAAGCAGTGCTCTCAGCACTGGCTATTCTATTATAGATGATCAGAGCATTATACTGCAGCCAGGTTCAGAAAATGATGTAGTAAAACCATCACTGTTAGCAACCCCAAAGCAAATTAGAGTTTATTCTAATTTTTCATGGCAATGATATAGTAACTTATTTAGATCAGACATTCCTTTGTAAACTTAGTTTTTTTTTAAAGAAAACTTGCATCTAATTTTGCAAAAAAAATCACATTGCACTTTCAAAGAAAAAGCTTCTTGATTACAGCACCAGAAACCCATCTTTATGTTCAAATCCTCATGGTCAAGTATGTCTAAAAATGGTATGTCTGATTAAACATTATCTACTATAGTTAATTAAAAATCTGGACGTTTTCACTTTTTTTTACATTTGTTCTTAGGGCATCTCAGAAGTGCTCCATGTTGGCCTGTCTATGCAGTTTGTATTAATTGTCATTCTTTGATGTGATGTGTAGGCTGGGGTTGTTAATTCTATTGAAGGTGCTAGGTCTTGTGAACAGATAGTGTCATACACACACATTTGATCTCAGTACATGAAGCTACTGTCTGTTGGGTTTTTAAGAGTAATAGGCAGGCTAACTGCCCTGCTCATTTACTTCATCACATCAGAATAACTTAGGTCCCTGCTCCCATTAGTCTGAATATCAGATGAAGCGCCCTCCTAGTTTTAACTTCTGTTATAAAGGCTTGTCAGTACTCCTGTTAATAACTTGTGTTTGAGTAATTTATCTTTAAACATTAGATGGATTCAGAGTTGCATTTCATGATCAGCACTTGCCTTAGCCAAACTTCATTCCTGCTTTCAGTTTAAATATTTCTCAACTTGTTCTGTGTGAACTCTCAACAACAACAACAATTGCTAAAACCCTTGGGTGGCCAAGGATTTACAGTTGCTCCGAATCACAGGGTCCTTCTTGTTCATGGTAACGTTGCAACAAAGGGGAAATGAAGAATTGCTGAACTGACATGGGAAGTACTGTGAATATCGAGCAGATTAGCCAGCAGGTGGGAGACAGTGACAGGGTCCCTATTGTGGACATTCCCATTTCAGAGTTGCATGGTGCCATGTCAAAAATTGCTCTACCTCCCTCCCTAGAAGTTTACTCATTTCAAATGCATTTCAAACATTGTTTTTATTCCAGATTTCCATCTCTGACAGTGTTTTTAAAATGTGTAATCACATATTTACTGAAATGAATAATAGAACTCTGAGCATCAACTTTCTGTCCACTTCCATGAAGTACCTGATTTATACAGTTTGGTTGAACTGGTACCTGCCACTCATGAATTTGTGGCAAAATCAATAACAAACATAACTTCGCTTCAAGAGGTTGGTGGACATAGAGACAGGAATGGGGTTAGAAAAGTCAGTGATCAGGATATTCACCCACACCGATCCTGCCTCAGTCACATTAGGATAACAACGTCAATAATGTCTCAAATTTGTGGAACTTTCAACAGACTGATTTTAAAAGTTAAATTCTGGTCAATTTAGTTGTAATAATGTATCTGTTGCCCAGTTGGTGAATGATTTGTGTTTATCTCGTGATTTCCATCTGTTTAAATCAATGGTTGTAACAGAATACAAACAGGCAGTTTGAGCAACAGAAAAATCTCCACATTCCTGTTAGGCTTGGGGATTCCAAATACTTCCTAATTTGGGAGTGGTGAAATCAGAAATACAACCAACCAGTGTGGGAGATTGAAGAGAGGATATCATCATGCCTTTTGTCTTCAGCCATGGAAAATGGAAAGCTTTTTTAAAAGAATGAAATGTGCTTTGGAGATCCCACCTGTAAGGGAAAGATTGTTGGCCAGGCTTGATGATTTTTGAGCATTTATGAATACACACTGATTATTCCCAAAGGTTCCATTATCCCAAAACCAACCTTTAAAATGTACACAGCAAGTATCCTTTCCCAATTTGTGCAACATATTGAAAAGTGCACATTTAAAAACCTCAGGTTGGTTGAGACCGTTTCACAACTGAGCAAACCAATGGCCTTTTTACACTGGGAGGAGGCAGAGATGGATGTGAATCTCTGAAATTGTTCACCAGCTGTCCCACTTTCAATTGTCTGCTGTTAATGCCATGTATTAATTATCATGAAGCTGTCAACTCAATGCCTTCTTCCTCCTGTGCTGAGGGGGAGCTGCCATGGGTGCTACCTCATGTGAATGTGAGTATATTTTACCCGACATCATTGGTACTGGAAATATCTTCTGAGCCTGTTTCACCTGAGCTGAATGTATGATCTATGCAAGCTGTTCCTTGTAATGAGAACACAACGCAATTGAAGTTAAACTTGCCAAATAAACTGCAAGATACTGTACAGATGTCTCTGATGACAGAGCGAACATTCAGGTGCTGTTCACTGCACCAAATTTGTAAATTGTCACGTATTTTGTTCAATGGACTTCGTTAGTCACAGTTAGGTCAATTCTTGCCCAAAGACTATACTGAAGGGTCTTTGTGTTATTAATGATACACTTGTTACATGTCAACAATAGCGTGACTGTCAGATAGTCAGTGCTGGCTTATTACTTTGTCTCTCCTAATAAATTAGTGATCATGCCTGCATTTTAAAAGACTAAAGACTACCGTACGGAATTTAAAACAAAAATTATGGCTATTTTATTATAGATCCAAATAAACATTTAAAAAAAGACTAAGAATTATTTTAAACTGAACATGTACTTACAAGAAAAGGACTAATTCCGACATGCAACTCATTGAAAGGTGTAGATATTTGTTATTTATTTAAAATAATAAAATATTTTGAGGTTTTAAAAGGTGTTTAATTTGACAATTGGGTCAAAAGTTCTGAAAGCCAGTACAATTTCCTGTATGTAGAATGTTCTATTCAGCAAATATTGCACTAGCTGTTTTGCACCAATTGCCCTCCAATTAGCAGAGAAAAGACGAAACACAGAAATTGTGCCTTAGCTGCCTTCTGGTCTGAGGAAGTCTGCTTTTGTCTGACAAAGCAAGTTTTTGCAGGTTATCAACAATTGTATTAAATGCTGTATCGTACCAAAAACTGCTGTTGTATATAGTTGCCTACTGTCCTATTGTGTTTTTGATTGCAGAATTTTAAAATACAAAAAAAAACAAAAGTTTGTGTCTTGTCTTTTTGCAACTTATTTACTAATGTCTCAACTTTGGCCTTCACACTTCACTCTCAAGAGGAAAATTATATCCTGTTCAATGATTCAAATTTGGTCGCGACAAAGATCTCAGTCCATTTTTTATTCTCCTCTTTTTTAATCGGCATTTCATCTTTGGAATTTAAACTAAGTATAAATTTGCATGCTGTCACTTCTTTAACAGGCCACTGAGTGACAGAGCTCCAGCTTCTTTCATTTGACACTGTTTCTCAACATTTTCTTGATATCTGTGTGATTTTTCTGCTTAAAGACTTGCCTTTACATAGCGACTTACACAACCTCAGGATGTCCCATTGTGTTGGCATTTAAGTACTTTTTGAGGGTTAACCACTGTTTTAATGTATCAAATGCTGAGGAATAGCTCTTGGTCCTGTGGAGAGTTATCCCTCTCTTCTAGATGCTTTGATCTTTTGCATCATCCTGGAGGAGAAGATGGACTGTACTTTGGCAAATAGGCAGCAGCCTTTAAAACTCACCAGTGTTAACAATCATCGGGCTGACCTCTGCCTGCAGTATTAGAACAAAGAACAAAAAATTACAGCACAGGAACAGGCCCTTCGGCCCTCCAAGCCTGCACTGATCCAGATCCTCTATCTAAACCTGTCGCCTATTTTCCAAGGATCTGTATCCCTCTGCTCCCTGCCCATTCATGTATCTGTCTAGATACATCTTAAATGACGATATCGTGCCCACCTCTACCACCTCCGCTGGCAACGTGTTCCAGGCACCCACCACCCTCTGCGTAAAGAACTTTCCACACATATCTCCCTTAAACTTTTCCCCTCTCACCTTGAAATCGTGACCCCTAGTAATTGAGTCCCCCACTCTGGGAAAAAGCTTCTTGCTATCCACCCTGTCTATACCCCTCATGATTTTGTAGACCTCAATCAGGTCCCCCCTCAACCTCCGTCTTTCTAATGTAAATAATCCTAATCTACTCAACCTCTCTTCATAGCTAGCGCCCTCCCATACCAGGCAACATCCTGGTGAACCTCCTCTGCACCTTCTCCAAAGCATCCACATCCTTTTGGTAATGTGGCGACCAGAACTGTACGCAGTATTCCAAATGTGGTCGAACCAAAGTCCTATACAACTGTAACATGACCTGCCAACTCTTGTACTCAATAGCCCGTCCGATGAATGAAAGCATGCCGTATGCCTTTTTGACCACTTTATCGACCTGCGTTGCCACCTTCAGGGTACAATGGACCTGAACACCCAGATCTCTCTGCATCAATTTTCCCCAGGGCTTTTCCATTTAGCATATAGTTCGCTCTTGAATTGAATCTTCCAGAATGCGTCACCTGGCATTTGCATGGATTGAACTCTATCTGCCATTTCTCCACCCAACTCTCCAATCTATCTATATTCTGCTGCATTCTCCAACAGTCCCCTTCACAATCTGCTACTCCACCAATCTTAGTGTCATCTGCAAACTTGCTAATCAGACCATCTATACCTTTCTCCAGATCATTTATGTATATCACAAACAACAGTGGTCCCAACACGGATCCCTGTGGAACACCACTGGTCTCAGTTCTCCATTTTGAGAAACTCCCTTCCACTACAACTCTCTGTCTCCTGTTGCCCAGCCAGTTCTCTATCCATCTAGCTCGTACACCCTGGACCCCATGCGACTTCACTTTCTCCATCAGCCTACCATGGGGAACCTTATCAAATGCCTTACTGAAGTCCATGTATATGACATCCACAGCCCTTCCCTCATCAATCAACTTTGTCACTTCCTCAAAGAATTCTATCAAGTTGGTAAAACATGACCTTTCCTGCACAAAACCATGTTGCCTATCACTAATAAGCCCATTTTCTTCCAAATGTAAATAGATCCTATCCCTCAGTATCTTCTCCAGCAGCTTCCCCACCACTGACATCAGTATTGTGTACCCAGATTTCCACATCGTCGTTCTGGTGAAAAGCAATCACAATTAAAAGCTGTCAGTGCAGGAGTAATTCACACCCTGCTGCACAGATAGAAATGCCCATGATTTATGCTATTGTCCCACTCTAACTCAGCACTTATTTGTTTGAAGCAAAAACCAATAAAAATATTTCTTCCAACAAAATGTTGCAATGAATCAGCTGCCGTTTCTCTGGTCTCTGAATCAAAAACAGGAACCTGTTGTGACAGTAAAGAATTAGCAATGCCCTTACAATATGAACTTCTGTAGTGCACTGGCCAAATTATTTTATACAGACTACACAGTACAGAAATTTGGCCCAACCAATCCATACTGGTGTTTTATGCTCCACTGAAGCCTCTTCCATGATTTCTCATTAATAACCATCTATTCATTTCACCCACTTCCTATGGTACTGAGTTCCACATCCTCATCATTGGGTGTGAAGAAGTTTCTTCTGAATTCTCTCTCAGATTTCTTGGTGACTTTTATATTGAAGAGATTCTCTTCCCTGTAAGAGGAACATTTCCCACCATCCACTCCACCAAAATCTTTCAACATTTTAAAAACCTCTATTAGACCATTAAAATAATAAAACATATTTTCCTTGTTTTTTTTAAATTATTTTGCAACACCTTGCTGATTTAATTAGAAATAAATTATTTCCTACCTTCCCAACTATGTGCTTTGACCTCCATCCCATTCAATGCTATCCCACAGACTTTGCCTTCTCAACCAGTTTGAAAAGAACCCAAAAATTGACCACGTGGCATTAAACCAGACGATTAAAGACCTATACCCAACTTCCTGAGCTGACTCTGAAGATGATCCTGGAAGTAGAGTGAGAATGTTCTAGTCCAAACACACCACCTAATAACAACATCATACTGGGTCCCAGTGCTATACAACACTCCATTGTCACCCAGAGGTACCTTCTACTTGATGTAAACACCTACAGAGGCTGAGAATATCCTTTTATTTACACTATCAGGGATACAAAACATAGTGAAGATCTACATACAAAATTTAAAAAAATATAACTGGGAGGGAGTTGATTGCTGCCAATCACATTTTGGATTAAAATTCTTACAATGCATTTTAGGGAAGGAGATACTGACTCCTTCTTTGGACAATAATGATAGATTCTGAACAACTGCAGCTAAGACAGCCAAACAACCATTTCTCTGGTGAACTTTGATGAGGGAGCAATTTTGTTCAAACCCACCTAAAGAAATTAATCACATTGGAATGAATATCTTCTCAATTCCATCCATATCTATCACTCTACACTGTCCCATTATGTTCCTTAAAACATGTCCTGTATTAAAGGTACGTACCCCCCCTGACATTCCATAGTGACACGCCTGAATTTACAGTGTGAGGTGGACAGAACTCCTGGTGAAATAACATTTCTGTCTGCATAAGGCAACTGATGATGTTCTGTCAGGTGTTCTGCCAACATCTGCTGGATTCCAGTAGGAGACTATGATAACACTGAATGAATTTCAGGACAGCTTTGTGAATATAAATTATTATTCTTATTCAAATTAGTATTAGAATTATGGTGACCATTATCCGTTATCCAGTACATTGACTAAGTGGCTGGTTTACGATGCAGAATAACACCAGCAACATGTGTTCAATTCCCACACTGGCTGAGGTTACCATGAGGAACTCTCCTCCTCAAACTCTCCCCTCACACTGAGGCATGGTAACGCTCAGCTTAAACCACCACCAGCCATCTCTCTCTGTAATGAGAGACCAGCCCTATGGTCCAGTAGGACTATGGTGAGTTCGCCATTACCTTTTACGCCAACATATTAATTAATTAAGATACTTCTTGTCATGAAGTTTTCTGTTTTGTAATTCTGTAGTTAGAATTAAAAAGAGAGAAGATGAATTATGTTCATCAGTGATAACAATCTCACTGAGTTGATGGCCAGTTTCCTATGGGCAAGCGTTGCCTTTAGACACATTAGCTTTCACATATACAGGATGCTTACGGCTTTGTAGCGCAGTGGTAGTGTTCATACCTCTGCTGTGGAAGATCCAGTTCAAGTTCGACCAGTTCAGGATGTGTGTTATAACATGCCCAAGGAAAGTCGATTGAAAAAAATTGGACATGGCCTGATGTGAAAGAAGGAAATTATCAACAGCTGCCAATCGAGGCCCTTAAGTGGTCAGTTAAGGACAAATTAAAGACTTATTCCAGCTTGGGCTGCAGTTATCTCAGGAAAAATGAAGCATACAGGATCAGTGATGGGATCAGATGTAAATACAGCAAGTGACTGAAAGAACTTGTGTTTCCTACAATCAGTTACACGCACTGAACTCACATTCATCCATTTCTCCAGTACATGGTCATTACAAAAATATCAGTGAATCACTCTTGCTGCAACATTGCTGTGTGTTCTTTGTATTTTTGACCAAACACACATGCTGTAAACAACAAAAGAATTTTCCAATTTCAATGTGCCACTTTTATTCACAAAACAGAAGTTTTACACTCAATTTTGGCTGTTAGTTCAGTGAGAAAATGTGAAATATTTGTACCACAGAAAGAAATTTTGTGAGCTTGAAGACATGTGAATGTTTAATCAATCAATAAGTTATTTGCTTTACAGATTAACCTTCAGCACCAAGAGCCAACTCCAATCAGTACAGGATACACACAACCTGAATAAGTTGGAACCAGAGATGTTATTGAGTTCTGTATAACTAATTTCTTCATAAAGTAGAAAATTGTCATTAGCAATCACTCACAAAGTAGTATGACCTTCCACCCAGGAAATTCCATGTCACTGTTCATGGTCCTTGTGTGGCTGAGGAGCACAATCCTAGAGCCCCATCTCCCACCACACATTTGGTAGATGTTCTGTGGAAAATAATTCGAATGGGAAAGTTTTAAGAAACTGAAAAACTCAAGGTAGCAGAATATGCAACATGTGCGAAAATACATCATTCCTTTAGGTATTTGAACTTTAATGTCCACAGCTTGTTTTGTAATGAATAATGTGTATTGTAAGCAATAAAGGGTTTTTGTTGAAACCCACACATTAATTTCTCACAGGGAGGGAAAGGGTTGATTAAAACAGAGCTTTAAACCACAGGTGATTTGATGACTAACACTTGAAGAATAATTTGGCAAATGTAATCATGATTCTATTGCTGCATTTATCATTTCAAACAGAGAAAGACAGCTTGTAGTTTCATTACAAACATTGTTTGGTCAAAAAAGCAGCTTGTTATCAGCCCTATGACCTTGTTTAGGAAGCAGCTGATTGGAGAGTTCGATATGCAGTTTTAATATTTTCCTTTTTGGCACAAAGATTTAAGTAACTCGAATCAGGAGCATAACAACATGCAAACTGAAGTGCAGGAGGCCATTCAACCCAGCGTGCCTGCAAAGATGCTGGCTCTTAAGCTGGAGCTAGATCTAATTATACTTCTCTGCTCTTTCCTCATACACTTTTATATCCTCAAAATAGTTAACTAATTCCCTTTTAAAATGATGCTCTTTCTGTGTATGTGTACCAGACATTGAAGAGAATTCACCTTTAAGGACACTATACACTGTGGGTATACATTGTTGTGACTCCATCTGATGGTTGGTCTGCTGTGGATCTACAAGCTGCACCGACCTAGCTATCAGCTGACTTGCTGTAATTTCTGCTTCATAACTTGTGTTTTACTGTTTTAAATTAACTAACCCACGGAGTTAATAGATTCCTGATTAAGAATTTATTATTAGACAACTAATATTTCTTACCTCGTGCTTTCTGTTGTTTTAAATTTCCTGTTATGTTGCTGCACTTTCATTACTTGTTTTCTCTAATAAAAACTGAAAGAACTGCGGATGCTATAAATTAGGAGTAAAAACAAAGTTGCTGGAAAAGTTCAGCAGGTCTGGCAGCATCTGTGAAGGAAAAAAT
>NC_063352.1:2216319-2247894 GCF_021869965.1 Rhincodon typus | reverse complement strand
TGCTGGAAAAGTTCAGCAGGTCTGGCAGCATCTGTGAAGGAAAAAATAGAGTTAACGTTTCAGGTCCGGTGACCCTTCCTCAGAACTGATGAAGGGTCACCAGACTTGAAACGTTAACTCCATTTTTTCCTTCACAGATGCTGCCAGACCTGCTGAACTTTTCCAGCAACTTTGTTTTTGTACTTGTTTTCTCTGTTTTGATTTGCCTGATCTTTTATTTATTAACCTTAAACTTTTAAATAGAAATTTTTGAATAGAAGTAATCACATCTGACTTGATAACCATCTCAGAGACACGGCAAAAACTGGGATTTGAATCTTCAAATGTAAATGACTGCTTGGAAGAACAGAAAGCTAGCTAAAGGTGAAGGGGTAGCTCTGTTAATTAAGGACAGTATTGTTAAAATTGAAATGATAATCTCAGTTCTGAGATCAGAATGCGGAATTACTTTGGGTAAAGATGAGAAATAGTAAAGGGAAGAAGTAACTTGGCTAATAGTGATTTATTGTCCATACCCTCTAACAGTAGCCGCAATGCAGGTTACACAGCAAGAAATAATTGGGGCAGGTGAGGGAGTAATGACTATAACCACAGGTGATTTTCACCATATAGAATGGATGAATCAGATTGGCAACAGTAGCCTGGATGATGAGTTCATCAAGTGCTTTTGGGGCAGTTTCATAGAATATCCTATCCTGGAGCCAAACAGAGAATAGACTATGCTAGACCTGGTAATGTGTATTGAGCTGGAATTAGCGATCTTATAGTAAAGGTACCATTTTGCATTCTGTTTCGGGTGAAATGGAATGGATTTAAGACGTGTGTTTTAAACTTAAGAACAGAACAGCAATGAGATCATGAAGATGGAGCTAACTAATGTGAACTAAGACGCTGTATTAAGGGATAGGTTAGTAGAGATAATGTGGCAGAGATGCAGGAGATATTTCAGAATATGAAGAAAATACACATCACCGTGAGAAAGAAGGATGTTAAGGGAAATGCACACCATCAAGGACTAACTAAGACAGTTAAAGATAATATCAACTTGTAATAAAAATCTATCATTTCATGAAAATGAGTAGCAGATCAGACAGAGAACAAAGAGTGACTAAGAGATTAGTAACAATGGAGAAACTAGAGAATGAGAGAAAACTGGCTAGCAATATAAAAACAGATAGTAAAAGTTTCTTCAAAGATTTAGAAAGGAAAAGAGTAAGTAAACTGAGCATTGTGGAGAGATAGAGTCTGGGGAGTTACTAACTGGAAAACAGGAAGTTGGCAGATTAATTTAGTAGATACTTTGCACTAGCCTTCACTACAGGAAACAAGTGACATCCCAGAAATAATTCTGAATCAAGAGCTAAGAGAGAAGGAGGAGTTTAAAGCAATGTAATCACCTGGGAAAGGGGTCTGGGAAAATTATTACAACTAAAAGCTGACAAGTTCCTAGGGCCTTATCAACTTCATCTGAGTATGATAAAAGGGTTGAAAACCAAAAGAACTGCAGATGCTGTAAATTAGGAACTAAAACAAAGCTGCTGGAAAAGCTCAGCAGGTCTGGCAGCATCTGTGAAGGAGAAAACAGAGTTAACGTTTCTGATCCGGTGACCCTTCCTCGAGGATGACATGATAAAAGGGTTGTCTGCTGAGATAGTCGCTGTGTTAGTTTTGATTTTTCAAAATTCTCTAGATTCTGGAAAGGTGCCATCAGACTGGAAAAGAGGTGGGAGATTGAATTCAGAAAGTTACAAGTCGATTAGCTTAACATCTGTGTTTGGGAAATGCAATAAAATACTACTGAGAAGATTATGACAGGCCAGTTAGAAAATCTCAGGCAGAGTCGTCATGGTTTAATGAAAGGGAAACCATATTGGAATACTTTATTACAGTCTTTTGATGAAGTAATAAGCAATATGGATAAAGGGGAACATTCCATATCAAAGGATACTATACAATGTGGGTCTGGGGTAGTGGGTAACATGTCAGCTGGGATAGAGGTTGAGTTAGCTGTGAATCAGCACCGGAGAGTCCCTTTCAGGGTGTGCCATAAGGATCTGTATTCATTTATGTAAATAGCTTGGATGAAGGGACTGAATGGAGGCAGTATTGTCCAATGTGTTTACACACATTATGATACAGTGGCACAGGTGGGACTTGTGGCTGGGTCTCCTAGCTCAGAGGCAGGGACACTACTACTGCGCTGCAAGAGCCCCAGGGTGTAGCTGATGCTACAACAAGTCTGCAAACTGATATTGACAGATGAAGTGAGTGGCCAAAAAATTGTTAGAAGCAGTGCGATGGGGGGATATGTGAGCTGGTCCAACTTTATAGGATCAATAAAGAAGCAGAAAGTGTTTTAAATAGAGACAGGCTGCAGGTCGGAGAGATTCAAACAGATCCATGTTGTCTTTGTACATGAATCAGAAGAAGATGGTCTGCAGGCACAGCAAGTGATGAAGGAGGTAAATAAATGTTGTTTATCATAAGGACATGTCAACATAAGAGCGAGGAGCAGGAGGAGGCCATTCAGCCCCTCGAGCCTGCTCTGCCATTTAATACGATCATGGCTGATCTCATCTTCGGCCCAACTCCACTTTCCTGCCCACTCTCCATAACCCTTCAATCCATTACTCATTAAAAACCTGTCTACCTTCTCTTTAAATTTACTCAACGTCGCAGTATTCACCGCAATCTGAGGAAGTGAATTCAACAGAGACATTACCCTTTTAAAGATGTAATTTCTCCCCATCTCTATTTTAAATCCACCTCCCCTTGTCCTAAAACGATGCCATCTTTTTCCAGATTGTCCCACGTGAGGAAACATCCTCTCTACATTTACTTTGTCAGTCCCCTTTAACACCTCATATCCCTCAGTAGATCTCCCCTCATTCTTCTAAACTCCAGAGAGTACAGGCCAGAGCTGCTCAGTCTCTCTTCATAAAACAAAGCCCTCACTTCTGGAATCAATCTAGTGAACATTCTCTGAACTGCCTCAAATACAACTACATCTCTCCTCAAGGAAGGGGACCAAGCCTGTACACAATACTCCAGGTGCGGTCTCACATGAAGGGGAGTGTGGTATAAAAGTAGCCATGTTTTCCTGCAGTTGTACTGTGTGTGGGATGGGCTGACATCTGCAGCATTGTGCAGTTTGGTCTCTTTGCTTAAGAGAGGATGTAAATATGTTTGTGGCAGCTCAGAGAAGATCCACAGAGAACTGGGAATGTGGGGAGTTATCTCAGGAGGAAGGTTTGGATCGGTTGGGCCCTTGTCCACTGGAGTTTAGAGGGACAGGAGATGGTCACTTGGAGCATACAAGACCCTGAGAGGATTTGATGGGGCGGACGCTGAGGGGATGCTCCCCCTTGTGAGAGAACTGGAACTGTGGAACACAGTTTGAAGTAACCACTTTCCCACTTGAGACAGAGATGGGGAGAGACATTTTTTTCTCTTGGAATATCATGAGTTTTCAGAATTCTCTTCGCCAAAGAGTGGGGTCATTGATTATTTTAAAGGATGAGTTTGATGGATTCTTTGCTTAACAAGGGAGTCAAGGGTTATTGGGGAAGGTGGGAGTGTGGATTTGACATCACAATTAGATCAGTAATGATCTAATTAAATGGTGTAGTAGCCTCAAAGGGCTGAATGGCCTACTCCTGCTCTGAATTCGTACTTTGTATGTTTTGCATTCTTCATTTCTTTAAAATCATGGCCTCTGTTTGTCTGTCTTCAACTGCAATTCCATTAAAAATCTATCTCTGTTCTTTCAGTAAACTGCTCCTGACCTCTTCATCCTGCTGGTTTGTCCTTCTTCATCTCCCAGCAGCATCCCCATGATGTACAGCAACTCTGTCATCTTCAGACCTTGGTTCCATTCACTAACATTGACACATCTGCTCAGTTGTTAATGGTCTCTCAGCAGTTGCTGCTGAAGTTACAATTGGGGATATTTTACACAGATTTCTGATATTTCCCCTTGATTTAGCTATGCTGCAAATAATTACGAGCTGCGAAAATCAGTGTCTGAAGAGCAATTTACATTACTTACAACAAGATAGAGTTTCAAACCAAATCTTTCCTTGATACCAAGTTATTTGAAAGTATGTCACTGACTCATGGTACAACAGCCAAAGATAACATTGACTGTCGCCTTTCAGGGCTTGTTAAATATTGATGATTGTTAGTCATCGATTAATGTTCCTGTTTCTTATTTAGTTACATTGAATAAAACATTTGCCCCATACTCGTTTTTGTCTAATTACTAACTGCAGTCACATAGAGTTGCTTGACTGGGTGATCTATAACAGTGACTCTCATTGAAAAGGTCACAGGCAGACAGTTTTCCTCCGCTTGCTGGTCTGTGAGATGTCTGCTTGTTGCTTTAGATTAGGAAACCATTGTAAACATCATTCTGTTTACTTGGCTATTCTGGCAAATACTTTTGAAGAGTCAACATTGTTAAAATTCCATTCAACACCACGTACCTGCCAGCGAGCACCTTCCTAAGAGTCAGGCAGAACAGCAGCATCCATAGACGGTTAGACCTAAATGGCCCGGGTTGTGAGTGTAGCTGAGGTGTCATGTTACAGTATACAATGCTGTGGGAACACAAGTTAACCACCTACTTGGCAAGCTTGAATGGAGTCTTTCTATTTGCCTCAGTTATTTAATGTACAGAAACACAGACATTTTACTTATTGTTACTTATTCAGAAATACCCCATAGAATCCCTACAGTGTGGAAGCAGGCCATTCAGCCCATCGAACGTGCACTAACCCTCCAAAGAGCATCTAACCCATCTCCCATAACCCTACATTCCCCATGACTGTTCCATCTAACCTTCACATCCCTGAGCAGTATGGGCAATTTCCCATGGCCAACCCACGTAGCCTGCACATCTTTGGACTGTGGGAGGAAACCAGAGAACCCGGAGGAAACCCACGCAGACACAGGCAGAACGTGCAAATTCCACACAGATGTTCACCCGAGGGTGGAATCAAACCCAGGTCCCTGGTGCTGTGAGGCAGCAATGCTAACCACTGAGCCGCTGTGCTGCGGAACAAACACAGAGAATTAAATTCCATGACATCCAATAGCCAATTTTGCTTCAGTTTTTGGGCGGTTGATTCAGAGGCTGGGATTCTCCCCCAGACAGTGTATGACTCTTGCCTAGAGCCCTCATTCTACATCGAACCCTGAATCAAGGCTCAGCCTTCATCCATTCAAGGCTCCTGGATGGAGTTATATCAGCAACTTGAAGAGCACATCCACAATGTTACAGATCGAAGTGTAAAGGCAATGATTGACTTAACAAGGAGCCAGACCTTTTATAGGGAGACTCTGCCCTGAAAATATTGACAGGAGACTGGTCAATATGATCCGCCATTGCGTCTCCCTGCTTCATGTTGAGGATGTTACACACGGATCTTGGACCAAATGAAACATCATTACTGCCTCCTGTTAGTCAGCTATGTCCCATCAACTCCATCACGACTTTCCCCTCCCCCTACCCCCACTCCACATCCTTTAACTGTTACAGCACATCCACCAATTTACTGAACACAAGGTGACATTGGGTAATTGGGATCAGACTGGAAGGCTTAAATTTGGACAGGTATGACCATATCAATGAGCAGGAACAGAGTGAGAGAGAAAGGTATTCACATAGAAAATGATAAACGGGTCAGACAGGCAGAGAGAGCATTAATGTAAGATAAAGTTGGAGATTATTACAATATTCAAAGGAAAAAATATTTAGAATCATGTACTTAACAGAACAAAGCAGATGAACTGGTGGCACAAATAGAAATTTACTGTGCTCTGTTATAGATATTGCAGAGACACAGCCGCAAGATGCTAGCAATGAGGACCTGGGGCAGGGCAATTAAGAAGGACAGGAAGTTGGGAAGAGAGCGTAGTGGTGGGTCTGTTAATTAATAATAGCATTTGTGCAATCGAAAGAAGTAACCTAAGTGCAGCAAACCAAAACGTAGAAGCAGTTTGGGTATGTAATCTAAAATGATAAGAGTCAAGAATTCAGTTGTGGGAGTTATGCACAGGCACCATAACTGTATCCACATGGTAAGACAGATTGGAAAGGGATGAGAAAAATTCAGAGAAGTGCAGTACTAACCATGGAGGACTTAAATCTCCATAGACTGGAAAAACCAGATCAGTATTTATATTAATGATCGGTCCTATCATGTTTTCAGGATAGTTCCTTAGAACAGCACATTCTAGAGCCAATCAGAGAGCAGGTGATACTTGATCTGGTATAGTGCAATGAATTAACATAGTAAATGCATCAGTAGGTAATAGTGATCATAATATGATTGAATTTTACATTCAGTTTGAGGGAGTGAAGTGTAAGTACAAAAATAACATTTCAAATTTAAGTAAAGCCAGTTGTAAGAGTATGAAACTGAACCTAGCCTAAGTGAACTGGCAAATTAGATTAAGGAGTAAGGAGTAGGCTAACAGAGGTGCAATGGCAGACATTCAGAGGGTTATTTCACAATCCAAAGAATATTTATATTCCAATAAGAAAGAAAAGTTCCAAGGGGAGGGCTGGCTGTCTGTGATGAATTACAAAAGTCAAAGATAATATCAAAAATAAAGGAAATAACATAGATGCGCAAAGATGAGTGGCAGGTCAGAGGCTGGATAGTATATAAAATGAAACAGAATGTATAATTAAAGGATTACCACAGAGATAAAATTAGAATTCAAGGGAAGGCGGGCTAAAAATATAAAACAACTAGTAAGAAGTTGTGTAGATATTTGTAAAATGAAAAGAGTTAACAAAGTGAGAGTTTGTTCTACAGAAATTGAGCCTGGGGAGTTAATGACAGAGAAATAAGGAGAAGGCAGATGAATTGAGCAGGTATTTTGCATCAGTCTTCATTGACCAGGATTCAAGTGACATCCCAGAAATAGTTGTAAATCAGGATCTGGAGAGTAGGGAGGAACTCAAGAAAGTGACAATCACTGGGGAAACTACACAGAGTAAATAATCAGGATTACAAGCTGACAAGACCCTGCTTTCTGATGGACTTCATCGTGGGGTCTTAAAAGAATTTGCTAATGACATAGTCAGTGGCTTAGTTTTAATTTGCTAAAATTCTCTAGATTTGAGGAAGATTCCGTTTGATTCTAAAGTAATGAATGAAATTACTTTATACCAAAAGCAGGAAGACAGAAGTTGGAATCTGCCATTCGTACCTAGTCTGACCTCCATGTGACCCCAGACCCACAGCAACTTTTGACTATCCTCTGGACAGTTAGGAATGTACAGTAAATGCTGGCTTAGCCAGAGATGCCCCTATTCTGTGAACGAATTCAAGAAACATGAATGAGCAAAACTGTGGTGAATCGAGTATAATGTAGGAAAATGCCAATTGTCCATTTTGGCAGGAAGAATAATAAAGAAGTACATTCTCTGAATGGTGAGAGGTTGCAGAGCTCAGAGATGCAGATGATCATCGCTCCCATCAACTCTAACCCACCAGCCTGACTTGATCCTTTGCAATTTGCCTACTGGTACAATAGGTCCACAATAGATGCCATTTCCCAAGCCCTACACTCATCCCTGGAACATCTGGATAACATGGATACCTACGTCAGGAAGGATAGAGTGGAAGTAGTTCAGAGAAGGTTTCCCAGGCAAATACCTAGAATGGGTGGGTTACCTTATAAGGACAGTTGGACAGGCTGGGCTTGGAGTTTCAAAGAGCAAGATTTGACTCAGTTGAAACATAACATCCTGAGAGGTCACAAGAGGGCGGAAATGGAAAGTGTGGCTATAAGACATTGAAGTGTTTGATCAGCAATGGCCATGTTAAATACCAGAACAGGCTCAAGGGGCTGAATAACCGACTTCTTCTCTGGTGTTTGTACAAAAGGATGTTTCCACTTGTAAGAGGGGATAAAAGGGTCTTTCTCAGGATGGAAGCTGGTGACAAGTGGTGTTCCACAAGGGTCAGTGTTGGGACCACAACGTTTTACTTTGTATATTAATGATCTAGATGCAGGAACTGAGGGCATTCTGGCTAAGTTTGCAAATGGTACAAAGAAAATGTAGAACAATGGGTAGTATTGAGGAGGCGGGGAAGCTGCAGAAGGATTTGGACAGGTTAGGAGAGTGGGCAGAGAAATAGCAGATGGAGTACAACATGGGAAAGTATGAGGTCATGCACTTTGGTAAGAAGAATAAAAGCATGGGCTATTTTCTAAATGGGGAGAAACTTCAGAAATCTGAAGTGCAATAAGACTTGGGAGTTCTCGACCAGGATTCTCTAGAGGTAAACTTGCAGGTTGAGTCAGTAGTTAGGAAGGCAAATGCAATTTTGGCATTTATTTTGAGAGGAATTGAAAAGAAACATAAGGATGTACTTCTGAGGCTCTATAAGGCTCTGGTCAGGCCACATTTGGAGTATTGTGTGCAGTTTTAGGCCCCATATCTCAGGAAAGATATATTGGCCCTGGAACGGGTTCAGAGGATGTTCATGAGAAATTTCCCAGGAATAAAAAGCTTAACATATGAGGAACATTTGAGGACTCTGGGTCTATATTCAATGGAGTTTAGAAGGATGAGGGGGGATCTAATTGAAACTTACAGAATACTGAATGGCCTGGACAGAGTGGATGTTGGGAAGATGTTCCCATTGGTAGGAGAGACTAGGAGCCGAGGGCACAGGCTTAGAGTAAAGGGAAGACCTTTGAGAATGGAGATAAGGAGAAACTTCTTCAGCCAGAGAGTGCTGGATCTATGGAATTCACGCCAATGAAGGCTGTGGAGGCCAGGTCATTGAGTACATTTAAGACAGAGATGGATAGGTTCTTGATTATCAAGGGAATCAAGAGTTACAGGGAGAAAGCATGGGGTTGAGAAACTTATCAGCCATGCCTGAAAAGCAGAGCAAACTTGATGGGCTGAATGGCCTAATTTCTGCTTTATGTCTTATGGTCATATGATCTAAGAGAATATAGAGCAAAGGGTCACTGTTTAAAACATAAGGATAACATTTTTCTTACAGACGATTGAGTCTTTGGAATTCTCTTCCTCAAATGGGGCAGCACGGTGGCTCAGTGGTTAGCACTGTTACCTCACAGCGCCAGGTACCCAGGTTTGATTCCACCCTCGGGCGACTGTCTGTGTGGAGTTTGCACATTCTCCCTGCGTCTGCGTGGGTTTCCTCTGGGTGCTCCGGTTTCCTCCCACAGTCCAAAGATATGCAGGTTAGGGTGGATTGGCCATGCTAAATTGCCTGTAGTGTTCAGGGATGTGTAAATTAGGTGGGTTATAGGGGGATGGGTATGAGTGGGATGCTGTGAGAGTCGGTATGGACTTGTTGGGCCGAAGGGCCTGTTTCTACACTGTAGGGATTCTATGAAAACTGCAGATTTGCTGAATAATGCAGAGAATAAGGAAAGTCAGTGAAATGTTACTGAGGATAAATAAGAATATGGAATAATCAAATCAGTCATGATCTTCAGTAAATGCTTCAACATCTTCCAAATATTCTCACTATCTGAAGAGGTGGTATGTGCAGGGATGAGAGAGAATCTGTCCTGGCCCCAACTGATGGTTCTCTGTCATTTATTATAGCAGTTGTGTAAGTGTAACAGAGGGATCCTGGTGCTGATGGGCCAATCCAGTTGGGAATGATGATGGAGAGTTAAACAACTCACTGGAGGAGGAGGCTCCACAAATATTCCCATCCTCAGTGATGGAAGACCCCAGCACATCAGTGCAAAAGATAAGGCTGAAGCATTTGCAGCAATCTTCAGCCAGAAGTGCCGAGTGGATGATCCATCTCGGCCTCCTCCAGTAGTCCCCAGCATCACAGATACCAGTCTTCGACTAGTTCAATTTACCCCATGTAATATTAAGAAATGGTTGGAGACACTGGACACAGCAAAGGCTATGGGCCCTGATAATGTTCTCCAAAACTAGTTGCTCCCCAGCCAAGCTGTTCCAGTACAGTTACAACACCGGTATCTACCTGACAATGTGGAAAATTGCCCAGGTGTGTACTGTACACAAAAAGCAGGACAAATCCAACCTGGCCAATTACCGCCCCATCAGTTTCCTCTCAATCATCAGTAAAGTGATGGAAGGTGTCTGTAACAGCGTTATCAAGCAGCACCTGCTCAGCAATAACCTGCTCAGTGACGCCCAGTTTGGGTTCCACCAGGGTCACTCCGCTCCTGACCTCATTACAGCCTTGGCTCAAACATGGACAAAAGAGCTGAATTCCAGAGGGTGAGGGGAGAGTGACAGCCCTTGATATCAAGGCTGCATTCGACTGAGTGTGGCATCAAGGAGCCCTAGCAAAACTGGAAGCAATCCTGGAATTCCCTCCCTAAGGGCATTGTGGGTCAAACTGCAGCACATGGACTGAACGGTAGTAGAAGGCAGCTTACTCTTGAAATAATTCCACAGAAGCCAGGATCCTGTCACCAAGTCACTGTTTCTTTATACAGACATAGTACTTGACATTGGTTCAGCTTCCTCAGAGCCAGCTGTCAGAGTGACAGAATCTCTGACACTCCTGTTTGTATCTGTCAGCCAGGGCTCCCTGATTGGACCAGAAAACAGGATGTGGGGGTGGGTGGAGTCCCACTGTGAACAGTTGTAGTCCCGGATCTGCCCCCTTACCACCCTCAGCTTCCCATGAATATATCCCATTGGCCAGATTGTGGTGCAGCTCACTGCAGGCTGCACGTGATATTGAGTGGAAATTCCAGGTGGTACTGACTGGGAATTCCGGGTGGTACTGACTGGGAATTCTGGGTGGTATTGACTGGGAATTCCAGGCAGTATTGATTGGCAATTCTGGGTGGTATTGATTGGCAATTCTGGGTGGCATTGACTGAGGATTCCAGGTGATATTGACTGGGAATTCCAGGTGGTGTTGAATGGGAATTCTAAGTGGTATTGACTGGGAATTCTGGATGATATTGACTGGGAATTCCAGGTGGTGTTGAATGGGAATTCTGGGTAGTATTGACTGGAAATTCCGAGTGGTATTGACTGGGAATTCTGGATGATTTTGATTGGGAATTCAAGGTGGTATTGACTCGGAATTCCAGGCAGAATTGACTGAGAATTCGGGGTGGTATTGACTGTGAATTCCAGGTGATATTGACTGGGAATTCCGGGTGATATTGACTGGGAATTCTGGGTGTTATTGACTGTGAATTCCAGGTGATATTGACTGGGAATTCCGAGCGGTATTGACTGGGAATTGGGAGCAGTGTGGGTATGGGCCATGAATGAGCTCGCTGGTTTTTGATGATCTCCTAGGTGCCTGCTGGTAGCTGATCCCATACCAGCCCAGCCAGGGCTCCGTGAAAATGGCGTCGGCTTGAGATTGTGACAGGAAGCCAGGAACACGAACTTGCATTCCAATCCTGCCCATAGCGTTCCCTGCTTCCCACTCAGACTGGAAGCACAGTGTCAACAGTAGCTCAGTTAGAACTGCCCTGCCACTGAGATCAATGGCTGTGTATTCAAGTGCCCTCCTTATACCGGTGGCTTATAACCGAGGGAGCCTGGCCTCTTGGAGTTTGTAACCTTGGTCTCTGACACTTTCAGGGACTTGTTTACACACTCGGTGACCCTCTGAACTTGTGCTCCTTGGTTTTATTGCCTTAGCACATTCTTCCAACCCAAAGAATTCGCCGCATCCCTCTTGATATTCTTTGATTTCCAAGAGCCTGCACCAGGGTCTGTCTATGTCCCACTCTGATGTGGGACTTCCCTCACCAGTTTTCCATGCAGTTCCAAGTTTTATCGCTGAAATTAGTGTGAGATTTCTATGTGTACCTCTTTTGAAGAATACATGCTTCGATATGAGTTGTTATAAAGGTTTTGCCCACAGGGCTATAATGTCAGAAATGAAAGGGACCATTCATGGAATGTTCTAAATGTGTGACTACATCCATCATTTTAATCAAAGGGAAAACATTACCTGTGTGTCATGTATTGGAGTGGAGTTCAAAATGTCTATCAGCTAAATCTTTTGATGTCAGTAGTGATGGAGACGTCTTGCGAAGGCTTTCACTTCAATCCTATGTTGATTGTCAGACACTGTCTGTTGGGGTCTGTTCTCCAGTTATCATTAGCAGAGATGGTAGGAACTGCCGATGCTGGAGACTCTGAGACATCAAGGTGTAGAGCTGGATGGACACAGCAGGCCAAGCAGCATCAGAGGAGCAGGAAAGCTGATGTTTCGGGCCTAGACCCTTCTTCAGAAATGGGGGAGGGGAAGGGGGTTCTGAAATAAATAGGGAGAGAGTAGGAGGCGGATGGAAGATGGATAAAGGAGAAGATAGGTGGAGAGGAGACAGACAGGTCAAAGAGGCGGGGATGGAGCCAATAAAGGTGAGTGTAGGTGGGGAGGTAGGGAGGAGATAGGTCAGTCCAGGGAGCATGGACAGGTCAAGGGGGCAGGATGATTCTAGTAGATAGGAGGTGGGGGTGGGGCTTGAGGTGAGAGGAGGGGATAGGTGGGAGGAAGGACAGGTTAGGGAGGCGGGGATGAGCTGGGCTGATTTTGGGATGCGGTAGGGGGAGGGGAGATTTTGAAGCTTGTGAAGTCCACATTGATACCATTGGGCTGCAGGGTTCCCAAGTGGAATATGAGTTGCCGTTCCTGCAACTTTCAGGTGGCATCGTTGTGGCACTGTAGGAGGCCCAGGATGGACATGTCGTCTGAGGAATGGGAGGGGGAGTTGAAGTGGTGGTCCAGTTGTTTAGTGCAAACCGAGCATAGGTGTTCCGCAAAGTGGTCACCAAGCCTCCGCTTGGTTTCCCCGATGTAGAGGAGGCCACAACGGGAACATTAGCAGATGTGCAGGTGAACATCCGCTTGATGTGGAAAGTATTCTTGGGGCCTGGGATGGGGGTGAGGGAGGAGGTGTGGGGGCAGGTGTAGCGCTTCCTGCGGTTGCAGGGAAAAGTGCCAGGTGTGGTGGGGCTGGAGGGGAGTGTGGAGCAGACAAGGGAGCCCCGGAGAGAGTGGTCCCTCCGGAAGGCAGATAAGGGTGGGGAGGGAAAAATTTCTTTGGTGGTGGGGTCGGATTGCAGATGGCCGCCTCCCCCTCTCTCCCTATTAATTTCGGAAAACCCCTTCCCCTCCCCCATTTCTGAAGAAGGGTACAGACCCGAAACGTCAGCTTTCCTGCTCCTCTGATGCTGCTTGGCCTGCTGTGTTCATCCAGCTCTACACCTTGTTATCATTAGAAGACACTGTTTATACATGACAGAGCAGAGAGGGAGCAGAAAGGGAGATTGATGTTCAGGACAGTGGAATGAAGAGACTTCCAATGTTTTGTCTTTGGATTGTAAATCTTTCAGCAACATTTTGGTGGTGACTTGAATGTGAAAGCTGAAACCACTCCATGTTCTGTGCTGGGTCAGAATCGATAGGAGAGTGCAGTGATCTTTCAGGAAGGGCATTTTCCAACAGATCTCTTCAAGTGTGATCAAATATCAAGTCAAATACTCTGACATTTTGGATAAATGTTACAATCCTTCTGAAGCTCTTACTGTAACATATTTCTTCATTCTCCCCTGTAGTACACCATCTTCATTCTTGAAAACAATCTCCCAGCCTCATGGAGATCAATGTAACTAAAAGGCCCTGAGAACCCTGAAGAACCTCTGTGTGTTGAGCCAAAACAAAAGGAAATATATGCAGATACTAGAAATCTGAAATAAAAACAGAAAATGCAGGAGATACTTAGCAAGTCTGACAGCGTCTGTGGATGGAAAAAACACCGTGGTTGATTTTAAATGACGTCCTTCTGATGGAAAGTCACCATCCTGAAACATTGTCACAAAAACCAAGTTGGAAATATCTCTCTATTCCTTCCGTGCAGCTGGATCAAAAAGCCAGAACTCCCCCATCCCCTACCATGGGTTTTATGTGACAAACTTTGTCTCACAGTGAGTGTGAACTGTCCCTTTAAGGAACATGGCATCACGGACCAGAGCATGTGACTGGGTGGGATCAAGCTCTCAGTCTCCATCGTGCTGAATCTTCTTGCAGCATGACACGCTGACGGATGTGCGTTATGGTTTATGTCCAAATTGCTTAACTTGAACCTGGACATACCTGAGCCTGTGGTTGACATACTTGTAGATACCAGCTGTAGTAATATTTATTATAGTATGAAGTTTATTAATCTTCAGGACTTCATTGCCTACATCTTATTCTTCTGTAATGGGAACTGGCATAAATATAGCTCATCAGGTACAAATACCCAAAAAGCCCATCCCTGCATTTACAGGACATTGTGAGGGCTGAACAAATCTGGACTAACAGCACCTTCCCATGCAATCACAGGAAGCGCACCACTTTCTCATTCCCCTGCTCCCCCCTCACTGTCCAAGGCCCCAGACACACCTTCCAGGTGAAGCAATGTTTCACATGTCCTTTTCTCGATCTGGTCTCCTGTATTTACTGCTCACAATGTGCTCTCCTTTACAGTGGAGAGACAAAACACAGACTGAGTGACCATTTTATGGAACAGCGCCATAGCAATGACCTTGACCTCCCAGTTACCTGCCATTTCAATAAAGCCCCCTGCTGTCCTGCAGACATTTCTGCCCTGGGCCTGCCGCAATGTTTCAGTTAAACACAGCCCAAACTCGAGGAAAAGTGCACTATTTTCCGCTGAGGCATTTTACAGCCTCGAGGTCTCAGTATTGAATTCCACAACTTCAGACCGTGAGCAATGTCCTCCATTTTGATTATCCACCGCAATCACCCCCATCCCCGTGTCTGGTTTACATGGGTTAACTCTCAGCAGGTCTGACCTGTTTTCTAACATTCACAACCGATCATTAACACCTATTTTACATCTAGATCATTCCCCTACTTCCATTAGTACTCCCTTTGTCTTTTGCTCTGGGCTTGCTCACCATCTGTTCCACTCACTCCTCTTCCCCCTCTGTCTGCAGCATAAAGAACATCATTTTCTAATTCCCTTAAGTTCCAGAGGGGAGTTATACCCGACTTGAAACATTAGCTCTGTTTCTCTCTCTACAGGTGCTGCCAGATCCACTGAGTTTCTCCAGCACTTTCTGTTTTATTTTTCTGAGCAGTGTCTGTTTCTGAGGAAACAAAGGTCAGACACCACATTGTATCACACCATGGAGACAGCAGATTACATTTACCATGTTACAAGCCAGCCCCCTGCTCTTTCTGAGCTGAAAGTTACTGCCATCATCTTCATTCAAAGTAGGAAATTTACAGGGTCTGCTTGATCCAGTGTAGGAGAGAGAAACCACTTCCTGGTCTAACTCGAACAGTCTCTTGCAGTTAACAAGATCTAGTTTATTGGATGTTAACAATTACTTTCAGGTTCCATTGATCTGACAGACATTGTCACAGAGACTTTGAGGAAGACCAGATGTTGGGTCCAAATCTTAGGGATCATAGAATCCCTACATTAGAATGGAGACATCTGTATTCATCTGATTCAGAGTCTGAGTGGACAGATGGGGAAGGGGATGTTGCATCTCAGGAGCCATCCTCAGAGAAGGGACTAATAGCACAACCCTTAATAACAAATAAGGCAAAGCAGGTAGGAGGACAGAACCTGCAAAATTCGACAACAGTGAGAGATTACTCCATATCTGAATTGCAGGATTTGGGGTCACAATTTAAGCAGATATTGGGTGAACCCTTGCCCCTTGGCTGACATGGTCATGGAACCAGGGTGCTGCCATATTATGCTCAGTGCCAAAGAGTGGGGGAATCTGGGGGCACTAAGTGTTGATCCACATGTGAATAGTGTCTTTAGAAACATAGAGCAAACTGGATCGTGTGGAAATCACTGACAGGAGCAATAGGAAACAAGTATCCTTCTCCAAAAAACTGGGAAGGTGATGCTGAAAAATGGGAGAGCATACCAGAAGGTATAAACATTGGAGGGATTTGGATACACAAGTGGGTATGCATTCTCCACAGTTTCAGGGTCCAGACCAGGAAGCTTTCACAGCTGGAATGAGGAACTGGCTAATGCGAAGTGGTCTGGGCCGGATGAGAGGTACCCTGTTAGCCCTAGTAGGGCCTGCCCAGGGACAGGCAGTGGGACAGGTTTGTTTATTGTTAGGACAGTTAGGGGATGTGGAGGCTGGTAAGTGAAGAGTGAGGCCCACCTGAGCAAATGACAAACAGGGACAAAAGGTGGAGATGGGGTGGGTTCGAAGACGAAACAAAGGATAACCAGAAAAGAAATGTTCGCGATATTATTGCAATCAGAATAGAGAGGAATAAGATGGATGGAATATCAATGGATACCAGGTACAATATGTCGAGGACACACTACTCTCCAAAGGGGAAGGAAGTAAGAGAGGCTGCACCAGAGTGGAGGGAGGAGAAAGGAACCCACATCAACTGCATCTCCCACAACATCCCTATCCCCGAGCCTGGAGGGGGTCGGGCAGCTGTGCTGAGCCAGTCAGCCAGTTGACTATGGGTGGGGCCGGGACTCCAGGATCTGTGTGAGGGTGTTTGGTGGGACAACCGGGGACCCGTGGCCTCGTGTCCCAATCACTGTTTATTGGAGGAAAGACAATGTACAATGGGATATCGCATTATTAGACACTGGGGCAGAAGTTACTATTATACTTGGCAATCCACATAAACATGTAGGGTACAGAATGACTATTAACGGATTTGGTGGGATGATAACACCGGCAGTTAGAACAAATTTTAGAACAGCCCTGGGGAATGGACCCCTCCAAATAGTCCCGGTATTGATATCCAACATACCAGAAAATGTTATTGGTATAGACTTATTAAGAGTAATCACCTTGCAAACCCCACTGGACAAATTCTCTGTTAGTATACAAGCTGTGATGGATACTGTTGGCATGGCAAAATGGGAGCCCTCCATTATTCTTCCACCCACACAGGTGGTTTCAATGAAGCAATATCATATTCCAGGAGGGCACTAAGAAACTGGGGATACTATATAGGGCGTGTTTGCCATCGGGATTGTGACACATGCAGTATCCGTGTACAATAGCCTTGTATGGCCTGTAAAGAAACCTGATGGAAGTTGGCGAATGACATTTGATTACAGCCAACTTAACAAAGATGCTCCTCCACTGTCGGTGGCCGTGCCTGATATGGTCACTGTTAGTGACAATTTGTCACAGGAGCCGGATGCTTGTTATGCCATTATTGATTTAGCAAATGTCCTTTTCTCGATACTGATAGCCTCAGAATTAAAAGCTCAGTTTGTTTTTATGTGGGAAGGTTGCCAATATATCGTCCGTTGGCTACCACAAAGATACCTATACAGCTCAACCTTATGCCATGGTCTAGTAGCAAGGGACTTAGATATGTGTCCGCTGCCACCAGATATTCACGTGGCACATATTGATTACGATTATTGATTATGACATCTTGACCCACAGACCAATGGAAACCACGATGGCAGAAGCCCTAACCACACTGGTGTGCATCATATGTGAGACAGAGGCTGGGAAGTGAACCCGACAAAGATACAGGGACCAGCACAATCAGTGCGGTTTTTAGGTATTCAGTGGACAAAAGGGGGTAGAGTCATCCCTGAAAAAGGAAAGAATAAAGTACAAGAAATGGCTGTTCCAACCAGCAAGACTGAAGCACAGAAATTTGTAGGTCTGCTCGGATATTGGTGCAGACATATACCTCACTTCACCCTGTTACTAAGACGTTTATATGCCATTACACGAAAGAAAGCTCAGTTTGAATGGGGCGATGAACAATTGAAAGCATTTATGGCCACTAGAGAGGCCGTAGCACCAGCACTTTCCCCTGGCCCCTTGGATACCAGCTTACGCTTTGAATTACAAGTATCAGTGGTACAAGATTTAGCTACATGGAGCTTAAGACAGAAACAAAAATAAATACAATACCTTTGGGCTTCTGGTCCAGAAAACTGACTGAGGCAGCTACGCATTACACATGATTTGAAAAGCAGCTTCTGGCCCACTACCGGGCCAGAGTAAAAACTGAAGAACAGGTGGGCTAGGACAAAATTCTCCTCAGACCTGAGTTACCAATTCTGACATGGGTGTTATCTGACATTGCAACCCACAAGAGCCCAGAAAGCTCCATTGTAAAACGGAAATGGTACATAGCTGATTGACGTGGGAAGGGAAAGAAAGGGATTGCCAAACTCCATGAACAAATAGCTGAACACTCACAAGTTGGAGAGCGGTTGCATTTAATCCCTCCACACAAACGATTATCCATAGTGAAGGAGATGGGAGATCAAGCCAGTATGCCAAGTGAGCGGCTGTGGTCCTAGTGCTGGAAGAAGAGAGTCAGTATCTGCATATTTACACCGACGCATGGGCGGTGGCCAATGGAATGGCTGTATGGATGCCGATCTGGCAGTCACATGACTGGAAGATTGCTGGGAAGCCCCTGTGGGGAACAGAACTACGGAAAAAAATACGGACAAAGGTACAGCACACAAAAATTACTGTGGACCATGTTGATGCCCATATGAAGGATGGTTTGGAATCTGCTGATCATTACAATACCGTGGATGGAATAGTAAAAGCCAGAATGGTTGAAGGTGCATGCGAAGAGTATCACACTGGAAAATGGGCTTGTGAAAAATCAGGGCATTTCGGGTATCATGGCACTGTGCAATGGGCAAGGGATCGAGGTTTTGCACTTGTCCGCTGATCTGGTGAAAGAAGTCATTGGCAGATGTGAAATCTGTTAAAAGGTAAAACACGTGTCACTGCTGAAAAAGCCAATGGCACAAATCAAGTGAGGAGACCAGCCTGCTCAAATCTGGCAGATTGATTAGACTGGACCATTACCATTACAGCAAGGATATCAATATCTGTTAACCATGGTGGACACTTTATCTGGGCTACTGTTAGCTTTTCCAACAAACAAAGTGAATCACAGTAGCATGATTAAGGGTCTAGAGCAGTTGATATCCTACTATGGTGAGCCATCAGAAATACTATCACATTTTACAGGCCAACAGGTGCAGCAATGGGCTGTAGACAATGAGATACATTGGGTGTTCCACATTCCCTACTATCCCCAAGCAGCAGGCCTTGTTGAACGAATGAATGGGTTATTAACACAACAAATTAAATTATTGACCCCATTTCATACATTACAGGGGTGGCTCAGAGTGGTGTCACAGGCACTGTATAATCTGAACAATTGGTCCCTGTAAGGTGGGACACCCATGAATAGAATGTTCCAAGGTGGTGGCCAGTTACATCCTCCCAATAAACCTATAACGTTCGACGGCCTTCGTATGGGGCAAAAGTGTAGGTACACCTTCCACAGCACACATCTCAGCCTGGTGAGACACTTACCCATTGACAAGGTAATACCTATTGGGTATTGATAGCAGGGCAGGAAGCACCAGAGTGTATAGACAGGGAGAAATTAATGAAAACAGAGTGAGTAGTCAAGGTTGTGAACTGATAAGATATGATTTCTTCACAGAGCCATGCATGGGCAATGGATTTACATGGCTAGTGTGTGGATATGGTGTGGACAGCACAATGGATTTACACGGCTAGCGTGTGGATATGTTGTGGACAGCACAATGGATTTACACGGCCAGCGTGTGGATATGTTGTGGACAGCACAATGGATTTACACGGCTAGCGTGTGGATATGGTGTGGACAACACAATGGATTTACACGGCTAGCGTGTGGATATGGTGTGGACAACACAATGGATTTACACAGCTAGCATGTGGATATGGTGTGAACTACACAATGGATTTACACGGCTAGCGTGTGGATATGGTGTGGACAGCGCAATGGATTTACACAGCTAGTGTGTGGATATGGTGTGGAAAACACAATGAATTTACACAGCTAGTGTGTGGATATGGTGTGGAAAACACAATGGATTTACACAGCTAGTGTGTGGATATGGTATGGAAAACACAATGGATTTACACAGCTAGTGTGTGGATATGGTGTGGACAGCACAAGAGACTAACAGGGTGCTGGGTAATTTTACTTGTTGACCAGGAAACCAATGCGCCATAGGACACTATGCCTCTATGTTTATGGTGTGTGGGTTATGGGTAGCATGGGGATGGGGTATGTTTACTGTATCTAAAGGAAGCACAATACAACTGCAAACTGCATGGCAAACAGAAATGGCTTGTACGATATACAATACAACTACACAGTTAACAATTAGGACATGATTATCACACTGGGTAAAGAACAACACAAATACATTGCAAGGGGTAAATGAGACAGTAAGATCCACACTATTTGTGAATCAATGGTATGGTTGTACTAACGCATCTGAAATAGTAACTAAGACATGGATGGCAGCGATATGGTTAGTGCAGAAAACTAGTCAACAACAGTTAGGGATGGTCCATGTCCAACGCCTCCACTCAATGTGTACCAAAGTGGTTGTACCTCCAAATGTACTTAATCTCATGGTACAGGTACAATATGAGTTGAAACCCCCGGGGCAACTGCAAAAGACCAGGCTGAAGTGGGGACTTGGTACGATATTAGGAGGCTAGGAGCAGGGCATGGGAGTATTGAATGCTGTAGATATTGAGACCTTACAAAATGTGGATAGCCTGACTGTGGATGCTATTAAGCTATGAAATGCTTAGGGCAGAGGTCTAACTAGAAATATGTTACCCGGTTGGTTATCTGATATAATGTGATGGGAACAAGTGGACAGAATGGGATGGGAACAATTTCATGTGCCCCAAAAACAGAATAGTTTCAATAGTTGCATGTTCCATGAAATTATTCATCAGCTGTTAAGAGCAGAATTGGGACAAATAGCTCTGATGGGACACAATAATAATTGGGTGAATTTATTCAAATTTGCCAGGTGAAAATTGCGGATCAAACCCAATTTGCAGTATACTACCTGTAACATGGAACATGTAACTTTACTGTGAGCATAACTAATGCGACCCATATACAGAATTAGTGTAAATTTATTACCCTCTCTGACCTGTTTGGCCAGCAAGTGAGGCTGCCAGAGATGAGAGGAAAGTGGACTAATGACAGGAATAAAACTGAAGAAGGGTCCCGACCTGAAACATCAGCTTTCCTGCTCCTCCGATGCTGCCTGGCCTGCTGTGTTCCTCCAGCTCCACACTGTGTTATCACAGTAGGACTGATTGTGAAAGGTGGTCACTCGGTTCCATGCCCAAGTGTTTGAACCATGCTCCCTTGAATGTTCTGCAGGAACATGCATGTGGTGGTTAGTTCCACATAATGACACAGTTATTCATGAGGCAGACTGTATTACCAGTCCCTGCACCATTTATTTAGACAGTATCCTCCAGTTACTCATTGTTATAAGGATATGTATACTATCTATGATCCCCAAGTAAGGCAGATCATATCACTTAGGGAAATGGGAAAAGGCATGGTGCCACCATACCATGTTTGGGATACTGAACCTTCCACCAGTTGTCAACTGGACTTGGTTGGAGCAATGTCTCCATGAAACACTCATATTAGTCAGGAACTGGTGACAAGGGGGTGAATATACATCAAATGAAAGTCGCCATGTCATATGCAGATGAACAATTAATACAACTTGCTGATTCCATCGTGGCCTCAACTGTACATCACTGGTGGGATATACTTAGCGGTCATTAATTTGATGATACACCTTATTGTTATCTTATTCATATTGATGATGGTTATTTTCATTGTAGTTTTAATTTTCTGGTGTAGGTGACATACTTTTATTGCATGATCTCGTGCGGCTGTCGCTGGTTTGTGTCTGCGTTTGAAATTGTAACACGTGCTGTCAAATATCATCGGGGTGGATTGTATAGGATGGAAAGCAGGTTGTATAGGATGGGAAAGCAGGTTGTATAGGATGGGAAAATAGGCTGGGAAGGTTAATGATGATATTCGACAGCTCCATGACCACGAATGAATCCTGTGAACATTCCTTTTTGGGTCGAAGCCAGCACCAGCAGCTTGTTTTTCTGTAAGTTTTTCCGTAGCTGTTTTTCTGTGCTAGTTGTTTGTCACACTTTCTAAGAGAGAGAGAGAGTTTTGTTCCAAGAATTGGACTTCACCTCAGACCAGGATTGTGAACAGTTCCAGGAACGAACATCAGCCTCCAGACCAGTCTTCGATCGAAGGGTTCGCAATGGGCAGAAGGACGTGAGACGTTTGTTTTCCTTTTCTATTATTATCATTATTATTACTTAATAAACATCCACGTTGAAGCAAATTGCTGCCATCCAGTGTTCCCTTAACTACATTTAACCGCATCTGAAAAGAACCTCTTGAATACACTCTGAGATCCAAGACAACATTTGTGTATATAATTCTATTTACCACTCCCCCATCTCCCACAGGCCTCTGACATTACAAATTCAGATGATCTGGAGGTTTGGAACGCTGTATCTTCAGAGCCAGATGCCTGGGTAGTTTGCCCGGTGGAAAATCACCGTCTGATTCTCTTCCTGATGGTCTGAAGTCTGTAGGTCCCTTTGAAATGAAAAGCCTTTAATCTTCTGCATTCTCTCCCTGGAGGACACCTACATCCTGAATTGTTGGATGTTCTTCAGGGAGCTGTGTATAGCAGATCTTCACTCTGTGTCAGGAGATTGCCTTTCCCAATCTGCCTATAGATTTGTGCTGAAACATGTCAATGTTTTACTTCAATTCCATTGACTGTTTCGGACTTGCTTTTTTTCCCTCAGTGATTGTTTCCATGGTGAAGGCACCATCTTCACTTCCTCAGCTGCGCCATTTTGAGGGTTGCTTCTTGCTGTGCACATTCTCTATCACAGTTACTGAGGATTCTTACTGAAAGAACAAGGAAGTCAAATATTCTGCTTGACCTAATGTCATCTGACTCACTCGGCATCGAACATCAGACTTAAATCTGTCGTGACTGGATGCTCAGCAAGCTGTGTTGCAAACAGGGGAGCGATGGCCTAGTGGTATTATCGCTGGACTGTTAATCCAGAGACCCAGGTAATGTTCTGGGGACCCAGGCTCAAATTCTGCCACAGCAGATGGTGGAATTTGAATCCAATAAATATCTGGAATTAAGAGTCTAATGATGACCATGAATCCATTGCTGATTGTCAGGAAATGCTCAACTGGTTCACTAATGTCCTTTAGGGAAGGAAACTGCCATCCTTACCTGGTCTAGCTGTGCTGCCTGTGAATGAATAAACAGGCAAAGAAAATGAGTTATGGATTTCAGCTGGGTATGTTATTCATTCCTATCTCTTCATTATAACAATTGATAACTCTTCCAATATTGTTTATTTTACCGCTTGGTGAGTTATATCATCATCCAATATACTCCCAATTGTGTAAAACAATGTATTTATCTGTTCAGTTTCTGGTCTAATATCTAAATTCAAAGATAACATGATTTTTTTTATTAGTCATTAACGGGATGAGAGCGTCACTGGCTAGGCAGCATTCATTGCCCATCCCTAATTGTGCAGAGGGCAGTTAAGAGCCAATCACATTGCTGTGGGTCTGGAGTCACATATAGGCCAGACCAGGTAAGGATAGTAATTTCCTTCCCTGAAAGACATTAGTGAACCAGATGGGTTTTCAGACAGTCAACAATGGTCCATGGTCATCATCAGTCTCTTCATTCCAAATTTTTATTGGAACAAATTCCAATGGCAGAATTCAAACCTGGGTCCCCAGAATATTACCAGGACCTCTGGATTAACAGTCTAGCAATAATACCACTAGGCCATCACTAGTTTATTTTTGTGGCATTGTTGTTTGAGTTGTACTGTTGGTGGCTGCAATAAACAATTCCCACCTTACTCATGGTTTTCCTGAACGATTCTCACTCCTTGTGATTTAAATAAGTAATTCCCATCATTATTCCAGCTTTTATGAAGGATTCCCTGCCTTTTCTGCAGGATGAATAAAAGTTCAAACCTTAGTCTCCTTGTCTGCTTAGGCATTTAAACAGCTAAAATTTATCACTTTAATTCCTAGCTTTGTGTTGTCCCTGGGTCTATGACCTCAGATTAATATTCCTTTTGTGGTCCTTTCTGTAGTAGTGTCAATCAATCTGAGCTGTAAGTGATTCATTAACTTCTCATCTTGCAGGCTCAGTTACTGTACCATTTTAAAGATTCCCCAGGGATATTCAGCTTTACTCATAGACCCTCCACTATCTGTCCACTCTCCTCTGAGCTCCCAGTTGAGACACCTCTCACAGGCCTCTGTCTCACTTTGGGAGTTACTAATTCCCCTTCTCCAGGGAGTTGCCGCTATTCTCTTACCAGGTCTGAAAATGGCTGAATGAGCAAAACAGTTCATGGGCACTTGGGGATGGGTAACAAATTTTACATCCTGTTTGAAAGGAAAGACATGGGTCTAGTACTCATTTTAAACTTAAAAAGGTAACTATGTGGACATGAAAACTGATCTAGGATGTGAACTGGCATACCAGGGAATAGATCAATAGAGAAACAGTGTCAAACATTTTAAGCTATATTTGAGAATACTAAGGATAAGTACATTCCTACTATAAAGCAAAACATATGGGTAGCATTGACTTTCTGGGAAAAGCATATAAATGCACACAAGCGTGTGGCAGGTCAGAAGCCTGGTATGGGTTTCCTCCCACAGTCTAAAGATGTGCAGGTTAAGGTGGATTGGCCAATGTTAAATTGCCCATAGTGTCCAGGAATGTGCAGGTTAAGGTGGATGAGCCATTGTAAGTGCAGAGTTACAAAGATGGGGTGAGTCTGAGTGGGATGATTTTTGGAGGGTCAATGCGGACATGATGGGCCAAATGGCCTGCTTCCACACTGTAGGGATTCTATGATTCTGTGACTGTTCAGAGTGCAAAGTAAAATGGCAGCGAATGGGTAAAAGGTTAATTAGGATAAATAAATTAGGGCATAAGAGGAAACAAGCTAGTATTGTTAAAAAAAAAATAGCAGCAGTTTCTTTCTACACTATTTAGAAAGTTTTGGCAAGTTTCAGACCAGAAGGCAAATCTCAAAGTAGTACATTTGAGATGAGGAATTTCATCTGTCCGAGGGCAGTGAATCTGTGGAATTTTTTACTGCGGATGACTGTCAAGACTGGGTCATTAGGTATATTCAAGGCTGAAACAGACAGGTTTTTAATCAGGAAGGAAATCAAGGGTTATTGGGAAAAGGCAGGAAAGTGAGTTTGAGGATTATCTGATCGGCCATAATCTCATTAAATGCCAGGGTGGACTTGATGGGTTGAATGGCCTACTTCTGCTCTTACACTTTTTAAAATTCTCTTGTGGGACATGGGCATCACTGGCTCGGCCACCATTTATTGTTCATCCCAAGTTGCCCCTTGAAAAGGTGGTGGTGAGCTGCCTTATTGAACCACTACAGACCATGTGCTATCGGAGTTGACCCACAATGTCATTAGGGAGGCAATTCCAAGATTTTGACCCAATGACAGTGAAGAAATGATGATGCATTTCTGAGTCAGGATGGTGAGTGGCTTGGAGGGGAACTTATAGGGGTTAGTGTTCCTATGTAACGACTGCCCTTGTCCCTCTAGATAGAAGGGGCCGTGGGTTTGGAAGGTGCTGCCTAAGGACCTTTGGTGAATTTCTGCAGTACATCTTGTAGATAGTACACACTGTTCTACTGAGCATCGGTGGTGGAGGGAATGGATGCTTGTGGATTTAGTGCCAATCAAGCGGCTGCTTTGTCCTGGATGGTGTCAAGCTTCTTGAGTGTTGTTGGAGCTGCCCCCATCCAGGCAAGTGGGGAGTATTCCATCACACTCCTGACTTGTGCCTTGTAGATGGTGGACAGGCTTTGGGGAGTCAGGAGATGAATTCTTAGCCTCTAACCTGCTCTTGTAGGCATTGTTTTTTTGTATGGTGAGTCCAGTTCAGTTTCTGCCAATGGTAACCCCCAGGATATTGATAGCGGGAGACTCAGTGATGGTAACACCATCAAATATCAGGGGGTGGTGGTTAGATTGTCTCTGATTGTGATTGCCAATGTGCAGTCCGTTAAACTTGACCCAGATCCTTGACTTATTCTTATGACTTGAATGTTGTCTCATTTCACCACATACTTAATTATTTTACAAATAATTCATAAACAGAGCAGGATGTCCATGACATTAGATCATACACATCCCAAACAGACCATTTGACCTAAATACAAAAGACCAGATTTTAACAAAACCTGCCTGTTAAGGATAGCTCTTTCCATTTATCATCCCTTACATTGAGCCAATTTCCAATTTAGAATTTTAATTCAATGTAAGTTCATTTTCTTTAAAATCCTGTCCGACAGAACTTTATCAATTTTTTCTGAAAAGTGAAAACAACTATATTAGCTGCAAAACTCTCATTTGCTAATTTAGAGATTTCTTACGGGAACTTCAATAGATTTGCGAGGCACGACTGATCGCTTCTAAAACATTGATCTCCCTTATGGCTTCAAAACATTTTAGATTAACTTTGATAACGTTGTGTAAAAAGCCCTAGAGCTTTTCCCCACTGCTAATCTTGGAGCTGACTAGTCTATAATTCACTGATTCATATCCCAGTCCTTCCTTGTCTAATCTCAGGTTTATATGAGCAATCCTGTCCATTTTATGGTGAGGAAGGACTGTGCAGTGTTTAGCCTGAAGTGTGACAACCTGTAGGAAATAACAATTGAAAACATGAATTCAATCAGCAGGAGACGGGGAATTTAGGCAGCAGTGTGGATGTGTGGTTATGGAGCTTACTGCTGAAGACCAAGGGAGACTACTGATCTGCTGCAGATTTGTGCAGTTTATATTTTCTGTGTGTATGTGAGGTAGCGGGTATGCAGAGGTTTGTTTCTTGTAACCATGCCTCACTTATCAAATTCACCTCGTAAAGACACACCCCTAGTATCTGCTTTATTTTTGGACTGCAGACAGAAAAAAGGGAAGGCCCTGTTTTAGACCAAGGAGACTGTGCAGAAATGGGTGCAGTTTAAAAAAAAAATCTTTACTAAAGGATGCTGTGATTTGTGTGCAATGTTATGTTTTCCTGGGACATTAAGAGCAAAAAAGTAGACACTTCAGAGCTAATGGGTTCTAAAGAAGGTGGGCAGCAGTTTCACAACAGCATTATGATTGGCCCCTGAAAAAGGTGACCATGTCTTGTGTAGAACAGGAGAGAAAGCATCAAAAAGGTCTCTCTCTCTTCTCTCTTTCTCTCTCTCTCATAAACCCATGATGCTTAATCTGCCTCACTGATTAAATATCTGTCTTTCTTGGCCTTGCGTATATTTAATGACCCAGCCTCAGCAGCCCTCTGTGGTAAAGAATTCCACAGATTCATTCCCCTCTGAGAGAAAGAATTCTTCCTCATTTCTGCCTTGAATGTACGACCTGTATTCTTAGATGACAACTTTTGATCCTAGACTCTCCGACAAGGAGAACCAAGCTCTCTACATTGTCCTATACATCTACCTGCTAAGTATCTTATGCTTTGATGAACTCATCTCTCATTCTTCTAACCTTACTCAACATCTGTCATAGGAAATCCCTTCATACCCAGAATCATACCCCTTCATAATAGCTAACCTTCTCTGGGCTGTCTCCAATGCCAGTCCGCCTTTCCTTAGATAATGGGTCCAAAACTACTCACAATATTCTGAGTGTGATCTGATTTGTGCCTTGTATAGTTTCAACAGGACATCCATACGTTGATACTCTATTCCCTTTGAAGTAAATGGCTACATCCCATTGTCCTTCCCTGATGCTACCATTTTGTAATTTATGGATGAGGATTCCTAAATCCCTCTGTGTTGCAGCTTTCTGTAGTCCTTCTCCATTTGAGTCATATTCAGCTGCTCTGAGTCCAGGAGCCTGGAGTTCATTCACTCTGTCTACTTTTTCCTTCTTTCTCTGCTTCTTTAAACTTTAACCTCATACACCTTCTGGTGGAGAGCTCGGACAGCATGGAGTTGTCCAGCGGGTCAGAGGCAAGATTCGTTCCCAGGAGGAGCGGAGGGAGTCGAGTTGTGTTCCCTGCGGAGGCTGAGGGAGTCGAGTTGTGATCCCTGCGGAGGGTGAGGGAGTCGAGTTTGGGCCCAGTGCCCGGCGCAGGACATGTGGCTTCAGCGATAGCCACGTTGCTGAGATAGTCTCATGGCAGCGGTGGTGTCAGTAGTGGCAATATGGTGCCAAAGAATGGTGGCATGGCTCTGCAGCTGGATTCGAGGCAGGCTAACTGCTTCAGACTGGTAATGGTCTCAGTGTCAGGAAGGAAGAGCCCAGATCCAGACTCTCGCATAAGCTCTTAAAAAGGACTGTACTGTTGATCTTTTAACTTAATTTCTTTATTTTCCTACTTTTATACTCTATGTATGGTTTAGTTTTATGTTTTAAGATGGCACTGGAGGGTGGTGACATTATACAACAGTTTTCGCTGTATTTTGTAACAAATACATGTAACAAATACACATGACAGTACATCGATCAATCAATCAATCTATTCTTCCTGACAAAGTGCACAACCTCACACATCTTCCCACATTATATTCTTACTGCATAGTTTTTGCCCACTCCCTTAATATTCTTCTGTCTACATCCCTCTGCACAATCCATGTGCCTTTCTCACCACTTGCCTTCCCACCTATTTTTGTGTCACCAGCAATCTTTGTGTCAGTACATTCACTTTTCACATCAAAGTTCTTAACACATGTTGTAAATAATTGTGGCCCCAGAACTGATCTCTGAGGTTCTCTACTGATTACACGTTGCCATCCTGAAAATGCTTCTATTATCCCAATTCTGGGTCTTTTATTAGTTAACCAATCCTGTCTCCATACTAATATTACTATCCCCGACAGTATGGGTTCTTATATCATTTAATAGCCTTATGTGCATTACCTTGTTGATTGCTTTTCGAAAAATCAAAATACATTACTTCTACTAGTTCCCCTTTATCTGTCCTGCATGTTAGCTCTTCAAACAATTCCATTACATTCAGCAGGCATGATTTCCCTTTCATGAAGCCATGCTGATTCTGCTTGATCATATGATGTATTTGTAAATATTCTGCATTACATCATTTACAACAGACTGTAACATTTCCTAATTGACATGTCTTAGGCTAACTGGCCTCTCGTAACCTGTTTTATATCTTCCTCCCTTTTTGGAACAGTTTTCCAAACTTCTGGACTTTTCCAGAATCTAAGGATTCTTGGAAGATTATGAGCAGTGCGTTCATTATCTCTGCAGTTATTGCTTTTAAAATCATAGGAGGCATCCCATCAGGTCCAGGGGACATATCAGGATTTAGCTCCATCACTTTTCTGAACACTTTTTCTCATAGAGCCATAGAGTCATACAGCATGGAAACAGATCCTTCGGTCCAACCAGTCCATGCCAACCATAATCTCAAACTAAACTAGTCCCACCTGCCTGGTCCTGGTCCATATCCCTCCAAACCTTTCCTATTCATGTACTTATCCAAATGTCTTTTAAACATTGTAACTGTACCCAGATCCATCACTTCCTCAAGAAGTTCATTCCACACACAAACTATTCTCTGTGTAAAAAAAATTGTCTCTCAAGTCTTTTTTAAATCTTTCTCCTCTCATACTAAAAATGTGTCCTCTCGTCTTGAAATCTCCCATCCTAGGGAAAAGGCAACTACCATTAACTCTGTTTATACCCCTTATTATTTCATAAACTTCTATAAGGTCGCCTCTCAACCTCCCACACTCCAGTAAAAAAAGTCCCAGTCTATCCAGCATTTCTTTATAGCTCAAATCTTCCATACTCAGCAACATCCTGGTATGTCTCTTCTGAACCCTTTCCAGCTTGATAATATCCTGCCTATAAGAGGCCGACCAGAACTGGACACTATTTTCTAGAAGAGGCCTCACCAATGTCCTGTACAACCTCAACATGACTTTCCAACTCCTATACTCAAAGGACTGAGCAATGAAGGCAAGCATGCCAAATGCCTTTTTTAACCACCCTGTCTATATATGACACAAACTTCAAAGAATTATGTACATGCATCCCTAGGTCCTTCTGTTCTACAACACTACCCAAGACTCTAACATTAATTGTATAAGCCCTATCCTTGTTTGTTGTACCAAAATGCAATATCTCGCATTTATCCAGATTGAACTCTATCTGCTATTCTTCAGCCCATTGACCCATTTGATCAAGATCCCTTTGTAATCTTAGAAAACTTTCTTTGCTGTCTATTATGTCACCAATATAGGTGTCATCCTCAATGTTACTAACCACGCCTGCTACATTCTCATCCAAATCATTTATATAAATGACAAAAGCAGACCCAGAACCAGAACCTGTGGGACACCGCTGGTCACAGGCCTCCAGTCCGAAAAGCAACCCTCCACCTACTCTCTGTCTCCTGCTGTTAAGCCAATTATGTATCCAATTGTAAGGTCACCCTGAATCCCATGTGGCCTAACCTTACTAATTAGTCTATCATGTGGAACCTTGTCAAAGGCTTTACTACTCTTGTGATGATTATGATATTTATTTCTTTCCCACCTTTTGCCCCGTGATTTGGTACGTTTACAATGATATTAGTGCTCTCTATTGCGAAGACAGATGCAAAATGTTTATTCAACTCCTCTGCCACTTCCTAGTTCCCCATTATTATTTCCCCAGACTCATTCTCTAAAGTGCCTATGTTTAGTTTATGTCCAGAAGATCTTGTCGTCCTTTTTTTATCACCCTCATAATTTATTTTCTGCCTCTTATTAATATTTTGATCTTTTTTTGTGGCTTTTGAATGTTTCCCAAATTTCCTCAAAAGCTATCCCTTGCATCCTAATACCTGCCTCACATGCTCTTGTCCTTGATCATAGAGTAAATTGATTTTTTGGGTGAGTTTTGGGTGTCTCTGATTTGGCAACCATTAATTGCCCACCCTTAATGGTCAAAAGTCTTGAAGGCCAGACAAAGTAAAGACAGTGGATTTATTCCCCTGAAGGACATTAGTGAACCAGATGTGTTTCCCAATAATTGTAAGTGGTTATGTAGTCACCATTAGGCTAACTTTTTATTCCAGGTTTTGCTATTTTTAAAAATTATTGAATTCAAACTTCAACAGTTGCTATTTTGGGATTTGAAAGCATTATCCTGGACTATTAGATTACTAGCGCGGTGACGTTATCACTACACCAGTACCTTCCCAAGGAATATGCCATATGAGGCGTTTAACTGCCTCCTGATGTCAAGTGTCCCAGTAACTTTTTCTTTCCTGAAATTTAACAGGATCTGCAGCTCAGGCTCCAGTTCGCCAATTCCCATCCAAAGTTGATTAAATTGCAGACACTTGCTCCTGATATGTTCACTTTGGGCACTTTGGTGTCCAGCTGATTCCACATGCCGCAGCACCAACAAATCACCTGACCCACCAGTAACGAATTAATTAATCACTCTAGGATGCTTGTCTTTTCACTTTATTGTAATTACTTGCTTTTACAATGCTATCAATTTTATACTTGAACTTTTAAAGAAAGAGAGCGAAAAAAATGACTAGAGATCTTAGCTTGACTTTAAAAACAGAAATACTCATCAATCCTAGACAACA